>NW_027515522.1:0-76727 GCF_048772815.1 Callospermophilus lateralis
AAGCGTTCGTTACCAGTAACAGTTTGAATTTTTAGGTTTCACTCTATTTCCTCCTATACAGATAGATGTGTTTTTTAAGTCTAAATCAAACACGGTTTGTGCTAGCTCCTTGAAACTTGACAAAATAAAGTAGTTCTAAGTTCTGTCTTTGTGGTTTGTTTCCTCTTGAAATAGCCACAAGCAAACACTGCGTAAAACACCTTTATTGGAAAGGTGTTCCAAGCTTCCAAAACACTACTGGGTTTCTGAATACTCGGCAAATTTTTTTTCATCCGACCTTGATGATCTCTGTGGTAATGATCAGTTCACTAAGTCCACTTACCTGCCCAATTTTCACTCTTCTAGGATGAAGCGTTCGTTACCAGTAACAGTTTGAATTTTTAGGTTTCACTCTATTTCCTCCTATATATATAGATGTGTTTGGAAGTCTAAATCAAACACGGTTTGTGCTAGCTCCTTGAAACTTGACAAAATAAAGTAGTTCTAAGTTCTGTCTTTGTGGTTTGTTTCCTCTTGAAAGAGGCACAAGCAAAGACTGCGTAAAACACATTCATTGGAAAGGTGTGCCAAGCTTCCAAAAAACTACTGGTTTTCGGAATACTCGGCAAATTTTTTTTCATCCGACCTTGATGATCTGTGTGGTAATGATCAGTTCACTAAGTCCACTTAGCTGCCCAACTTTCACTCTTCTAGGATGAAGCGTTCGTTACCAGTAACAGTTTGAATTTTTAGGTTTCACTCTATTTCCTCCTATACACATAGATGTGTTTTTTAAGTCTAAATCAAACACGGTTTGTGCTAGCTCCTTGAAACTTGACAAAATAAAGTAGTTCTAAGTTCTGTCTTTGTGGTTTGTTTCCTCTTGAAATAGCCACAAGCAAACACTGCGTAAAACACCTTCATTGGAAAGGTGTGCCAAGCTTCCAAAATACTACTGGTTTTCTGAATACTCGGCAAATTTTTTTTCATCCGACCTTGATGATCTCTGTGGTAATGATCAGTTCACTAAGTCCACTTAGCTGCCCAATTTTCACTCTTCTAGGATGAAGCGTTCGTTACCAGTAACAGTTTGAATTTTTAGGTTTCACTCTATTTCCTCCTATACAGATAGATGTGTTTTTTAAGTCTAAATCAAACACGGTTTGTGCTAGCTCCATGAAACTTGACAAAATAAAGTAGTTCTAAGTTCTGCCTTTGTGGTTTGTTTCCTCTTTAAATAGCCACAAGCAAAGATTGTGTAAAACACATTCATTGGAAAGGTGTTCCAAGCTTCCAAAATACTACTGGTTTTCTGAATACTCGGCAAATTTTTTTTCATCCGACCTTGATGATCTCTGTGGTAATGATCAGTTCACTAAGTCCACTTACCTGCCCAATTTTCACTCTTGTAGGATGAAGCGTTCGTTACCAGTAACAGTTTGAATTTTTAGGTTTCACTCTATTTCCTCCTATACAGATAGATGTGTTTTTTAAGTCTAAATCAAACACGGTTTGTGCTAGCTCCTTGAAACTTGACAAAATAAAGTAGTTCTAAGTTCTGTCTTTGTGGTTTGTTTCCTCTTGAAATAGCCACAAGCAAACACTGCGTAAAACACCTTTATTGGAAAGGTGTTCCAAGCTTCCAAAATACTACTGGTTTTCTGAATACTCGGCAAATTTTTTTTCATCCGACCTTGATGATCTCTGTGGTAATGATCAGTTCACTAAGTCCACTTAGCTGCCCAATTTTCACTCTTCTAGGATGAAGCGTTCGTTACCAGTAACAGTTTGAATTTTTAGGTTTCACTCTATTTCCTCCTATACAGATAGATGTGTTTTTTAAGTCTAAATCAAACACGGTTTGTGCTAGCTCCTTGAAACTTGACAAAATAAAGTAGTTCAAAGTTCTGTCTTTGTGGTTTGTTTCCTCTTGAAATAGCCACAGGCAAAGACTGCGTAAAACACCTTTATTGGAAAGGTGTTCCAAGCTTCCAAAATACTACTGGTTTTCTGAATACTCGGCAAATTTTTTTTCATCCGACCTTGATGATCTCTGTGGTAATGATCAGTTCACTAAGTCCACTTAGCTGCCCAATTTTCACTCTTCTAGGATGAAGCGTTCGTTACCAGTAACAGTTTGAATTTTTAGGTTTCACTCTATTTCCTCCTATATATATATAGATGTGTTTGGAAGTCTAAATCAAACACGGTTTGTGCTAGCTCCTTGAAACTTGACAAAATAAAGTAGTTCTAAGTTCTGTCTTTGTGGTTTGTTTCCTCTTGAAAGAGGCACAAGCAAAGACTGCGTAAAACACATTCATTGGAAAGGTGTGCCAAGCTTCCAAAAAACTACTGGTTTTCGGAATACTCGGCAAATTTTTTTTCATCCGACCTTGATGATCTGTGTGGTAATGATCAGTTCACTAAGTCCACATAGCTGCCCAATTTTCACTCTTCTAGGATGAAGCGTTCGTTACCAGTAACAGTTTGAATTTTTAGGTTTCACTCTATTTCCTCCTATACACATAGATGAGTTTTTTAAGTCTAAATCAAACACGGTTTGTGCTAGCTCCTTGAAACTTGACAAAATAAAGTAGTTCTAAGTTCTGTCTTTGTGGTTTGTTTCCTCTTGAAATAGCCACAAGCAAACACTGCGTAAAACACCTTCATTGGAAAGGTGTGCCAAGCTTCCAAAATACTACTGGTTTTCTGAATACTCGGCAAATTTTTTTTCCTCCGACCTTGATGATCTCTGTGGTAATGATCAGTTCACTAAGTCCACTTAGCTGCCCAATTTTCACTCTTCTAGGATGAAGCGTTCGTTACCAGTAACAGTTTGAATTTTTAGGTTTCACTCTATTTCCTCCTATACAGATAGATGTGTTTTTTAAGTCTAAATCAAACACGGTTTGTGCTAGCTCCATGAAACTTGACAAAATAAAGTAGTTCTAAGTTCTGCCTTTGTGGTTTGTTTCCTCTTGAAATAGCCACAAGCAAACACTGCGTAAAACACCTTTATTGGAAAGGTGTTCCAAGCTTCCAAAATACTACTGGTTTTCTGAATACTCGGCAAATTTTTTTTCATCCGACCTTGATGATCTCTGTGGTAATGATCAGTTCACTAAGTCCACTTAGCTGCCCCAATTTTCACTCTTCTAGGATGAAGCATTCGTTACCAGTAACAGTTTGAATTTTTAGGTTTCACTCTATTTCCTCCTATACAGATAGATGTGTTTTTTAAGTCTAAATCAAACACGGTTTGTGCTAGCTCCTTGAAACTTGACAAAATAAAGTAGTTCTATGTTCTGTCTTTGTGGTTTGTTTCCTCTTGAAATAGCCACAAGCAAACACTGCGTAAAACACCTTTATTGGAAAGGTGTTCCAAGCTTCCAAAATACTACTGGTTTTCTGAATACTCGGCAAATTTTTTTTCATCCGACCTTGATGATCTCTGTGGTAATGATCAGTTCACTAAGTCCACTTAGCTGCCCAATTTTCACTCTTCTAGGATGAAGCATTCGTTACCAGTAACAGTTTGAATTTTTAGGTTTCACTCTATTTCCTCCTATACAGATAGATGTGTTTTTAAGTCTAAATCAAACACGGTTTGTGCTAGCTCCTTGAAACTTGACAAAATAAAGTAGTTCTAAGTTCTGTCTTTGTGGTTTGTTTCCTCTTGAAATAGCCACAAGCAAAGACTGCATAAAACACCTTTATTGGAAAGGTGTTCCAAGCTTCCAAAATACTACTGGTTTTCTGAATACTCGGCAAATTTTTTTTCATCCGAACTTGATGATCTCTGTGGTAATGATCAGTTCACTAAGTCCACTTAGCTGCCCAATTTTCAGTCTTCTAGGATGAAGCGTTCGTTACCAGTAACAGTTTGAATTTTTAGGTTTCACTCTATTTCCTCCTATACTGATAGATGTGTTTTTTAAGTCTAAATCAAACACGGTTTGTGCTAGCTCCTTGAAACTTGACAAAATAAAGTAGTTCTAAGTTCTGTCTTTGTGGTTTGTTTCCTCTTGAAGTAGCCTCAAGCAAAGACTGCATAAAACACCTTCATTGGAAAGGTGTGCCAAGCTTCCAAAAAACTACTGGTTTTCAGAATACTCGGCAAAAATTTTTTTTCATCTGACCTTGATGATCTCTGTGGTAATGATCAGTTTACTTAGTCCACTTAGCTGCCCAATATTCACTCTTCTAGGATGAAGCGTTCGTTACCAGTAACAGTTTGAGTTTTTAGGTTTCACTCTATTTCCTCCTATATATATAGATGTGTTTGGAAGTCTAAATCAAACACGGTTTGTGCTAGCTCCTTGAAACTTGACAAAATAAAGTAGTTCTAAGTTCTGTCTTTGTGGTTTGTTTCCTCTTGAAATAGCCACAAGCAAACACTGCGTAAAACACCTTTATTGGAAAGGTGTTCCAAGCTTCCAAAATACTACTGGTTTTCTGAATACTCGGCAAATTTTTTTTCATCCGACCTTGATGATCTCTGTGGTAATGATCAGTTCACTAAGTCCACTTAGCTGCCCAATTTTCACTCTTCTAGGATGAAGCGTTCGTTACCAGTAACAGTTTGAATTTTAGGTTTCACTCTATTTCCTCCTATACAGATAGATGTGTTTTTTAAGTCTAAATCAAACACGGTTTGTGCTAGCTCCATGAAACTTGACAAAATAAAGTAGTTCAAAGTTCTGTCTTTGTGGTTTGTTTCCTCTTGAAATAGATACAAGCAAAGACTGCGTAAAAACATTCATTGGAAAGGTGTTCCAAGCTTAGAAAATACTACTGGTTTTCTGAATACTCCGAAATTTTTTTTCATCCGACCTTGATGATCTCTGTGGTAATGATCAGTTCACTAAGTCCACTTACCTGCCCAATTTTCACTCTTCTAGGATGAAGCGTTCGTTACCAGTAACAGTTTGAATTTTTAGGTTTCACTCTATTTCCTCCTATATATATAGATGTGTTTGGAAGTCTAAATCAATCACGGTTTGTGCTAGCTCCTTGAAACTTGACAAAATAAAGTAGTTCTAAGTTCTGTCTTTGTGGTTTGTTTCCTCTTGAAAGAGGCACAAGCAAAGACTGTGTAAAACACATTCATTGGAAAGGTGTGCCAAGCTACCAAAAAACTACTGGTTTTCGGAATACTCGGCAAATTTTTTTTCATCCGACCTTGATGATCTGTGTGGTAATGATCAGTTCACTAAGTCCACTTAGCTGCCCAATTTTCACTCTTCTAGGATGAAGCGTTCGTTACCAGTAACAGTTTGAATTTTTAGGTTTCACTCTATTTCCTCCTATACAGATAGATGTGTTTTTTAAGTCTAAATCAAACACGGTTTGTGCTAGCTCCTTGAAACTTGACAAAATAAAGTAGTTCTAAGTTCTGTCTTTGTGGTTTGTTTCCTCTTGAAATAGCCACAAGCAAACACTGCGTAAAACACCTTCATTGGAAAGGTGTGCCAAGCTTCCAAAATACTACTGGTTTTCTGAATACTCGGCAAATTTTTTTTCCTCCGACCTTGATGATCTCTGTGGTAATGATCAGTTCACTAAGTCCACTTAGCTGCCCAATTTTCACTCTTCTAGGATGAAGCGTTCGTTACCAGTAACAGTTTGAATTTTTAGGTTTCACTCTATTTCCTCCTATACAGATAGATGTGTTTTTTAAGTCTAAATCAAACACGGTTTGTGCTAGCTCCATGAAACTTGACAAAATAAAGTAGTTCTAAGTTGTGCCTTTGTGGTTTGTTTCCTCTTTAAATAGCCACAAGCAAAGATTGTGTAAAACACATTCATTGGAAAGGTGTTCCAAGCTTCCAAAATACTACTGGTTTTCTGAATACTCGGCAAATTTTTTTCATCCGACCTTGATGACCTCTGTGGTAATGATCAGTTCACTAAGTCCACTTACCTGCCCAATTTTCACTCTTCTAGGATGAAGCGTTCGTTACCAGTAACAGTTTGGATTTTGAGGTTTCACTCTATTTCCTCCTATACAGATAGATGTGTTTTTTAAGTCTAAATCAAACACGGTTTGTGCTAGCTCCTTGAAACTTGACAAAATAAAGTAGTTCTAAGTTCTGTCTTTGTGGTTTGTTTCCTCTTGAAATAGCCACAAGCAAACACTGCGTAAAACACCTTTATTGGAAAGGTGTTCCAAGCTTCCAAAATACTACTGGTTTTCTGAATACTCGGCAAATTTTTTTTCATCCGACCTTGATGATCTCTGTGGTAATGATCACTTCACTAAGTCCACTTAGCTGCCCAATTTTCACTCTTCTAGGATGAAGCGTTCGTTACCAGTAACAGTTTGAATTTTTAGGTTTCACTCTATTTCCTCCTATTCAGATAGATGTGTTTTTTAAGTCTAAATCAAACACGGTTTGTGCTAGCTCCTTGAAACTTGACAAAATAAAGTAGTTCTAAGTTCTGTCTTTGTGGTTTGTTTCCCTCTTGAAATAGCCACGAGCAAAGACTGCATAAAACACCTTTATTGGAAAGGTGTTCCAAGCTTCCAAAATACTACTGGTTTTCTGAATACTCGGCAAATTTTTTTTCATCCGAACTTGATGATCTCTGTGGTAATGATCAGTTCACTAAGTCCACTTAGCTGCCCAATTTTCAGTCTTCTAGGATGAAGCGTTCGTTACCAGTAACAGTTTGAATTTTTAGGTTTCACTCTATTTCCTCCTATACTGATAGATGTGTTTTTTAAGTCTAAATCAAACACGGTTTGTGCTAGCTCCTTGAAACTTGACAAAATAAAGTAGTTCTAAGTTCTGTCTTTGTGGTTTGTTTCCTCTTGAAGTAGCCTCAAGCAAAGACTGCATAAAACACCTTCATTGGAAAGGTGTGCCAAGCATCCAAAAAACTACTGGTTTTCAGAATACTCGGCAAAATTTTTTTCATCTGACCTTGATGATCTCTGTGGTAATGATCAGTTCACTAAGTCCACTTAGCTGCCCAATTTTCACTCTTCTAGGATGAAGCGTTCGTTACCAGTAACAGTTTGAATTTTTAGGTTTCACTCTATTTCCTCCTATACAGATAGATGTGTTTTTAAGTCTAAATCAAACACGGTTTGTGCTAGCTCCTTGAAACTTGACAAAATAAAGTAGTTCTAAGTTCTGCCTTTGTGGTTTGTTTCCTCTTGAAATAGACACAAGCAAAGACTGCGTAAAACACATTCATTGGAAAGGTGTTCCAAGCTTCCAAAATACTACTGGTTTTCTGAATACTCGGCAAATTTTTTTTCATCCGAACTTGATGATCTCTGTGGTAATGATCACTTCACTAAGTCCACTTAGCTGCCCAATTTTCACTCTTCTAGGATGAAGCGTTCGTTACCAGTAACAGTTTGAATTTTTAGGTTTCACTCTATTTCCTCCTATACAGATAGATGTGTTTTTTAAGTCTAAATCAAACACGGTTTGTGCTAGCTCCTTGAAACTTGACAAAATAAAGTAGTTCTAAGTTCTGTCTTTGTGGTTTGTTTCCTCTTGAAATAGCCACAAGCAAAGACTGCGTAAAACACCTTCATTGGAAAGGTGTGCCAAGCTTCCAAAAAACTACTGGTTTTCTGAATACTCGGCAAAATATTTTTCATCCGACCTTGATGATCTCTGTGGTAATGATCAGTTTACTTAGTCCACTTAGCTGCCCAACATTCACTCTTCTAGGATGAAGCGTTCGTTACCAGTAACAGTTTGAGTTTTTAGGTTTCAGTCTATTTCCTCCTATATATATAGATGTGTTTGGAAGTCTAAATCAAACACGGTTTGTGCTAGCTCCTTGAAACTTGACAAAATAAAGTAGTTCTAAGTTCTGTCTTTGTGGTTTGTTTCCTCTTGAAATAGCCACAAGCAAAGACTGCGTAAAACACCTTTATTGGAAAGGTGTTCCAAGCTTCCAAAATACTACTGGTTTTCAGAATACTCGGCAATTTTTTTTTCATCCGACCTTGATGATCTCTGTGGTAATGATCAGTTCACTAAGTCCACTTACCTGCCCAATTTTCACTCTTCTAGGATGAAGCGTTCGTTACCAGTAACAGTTTGAATTTTTAGGTTTCACTCTATTTCCTCCTATACAGATAGATGTGTTTTTTAAGTCTAAATCAAACACGATTTGTGCTAGCTCCTTGAAACTTGACAAAATAAAGTAGTTCTAAGTTCTGTCTTTGTGGTTTGTTTCCTCTTGAAATAGCCACAAGCAAAGACTGCGTAAAACACCTTCATTGGAAAGGTGTGCCAAGCTTCAAAAAACTACTGGTTTTCTGAATACTCGGCAAAATTTTTTTTCATCCGACCTTGATGATCTCTGTGGTAATGATCAGTTTACTTAGTCCACTTAGCTGCCCAATATTCACTCTTCTAGGATGAAGCGTTCGTTACCAGTAACAGTTTGAGTTTTTAGGTTTCACTCTATTTCCTCCTATATATAGAAGATATGTTTGGAAGTCTAAATCAAACACGGTTTGTGCTAGCTCCTTGAAACTTGACAAAATAAAGTAGTTCTAACTTCTGCCTTTGTGGTTTGTTTCCTCTTGAAATAGGCACAAGCAAAGACTGCGTAAAACACATTCATTGCAAAGGTGTGGCAAGCTTCCAAAAAACTACTGGTTTTCAGAATACTCGGCAAATTTTTTTTCATCCGACCTTGATGATCTCTGTGGTAATGATCAGTTCACTAAGTCCACTTAGCTGCCCAATTTTCACTCTTCTAGGATGAAGCGTTCGTTACCAGTAACAGTTTGAATTTTTAGGTTTCACTCTATTTCCTCTTATACAGATAGATGTGTTTTTTAAGTCTAAATCAAACACGGTTTGTGCTAGCTCCTTGAAACTTGACAAAATAAAGTAGTTCTAAGTTCTGTCTTTTGGTTTGTTTCCTCTTGAAATAACCACAAGCAAAGACTGCGTAAAACACATTCATTGGAAAGGTGTTCCAAGCTTCCAAAATACTACTGGTTTTCTGAATACTCGGCAAATTTTTTTTCATCCGACCTTGATGATCTCTTTGGTAATGATCAGTTCACTAAGTCCACTTAGCTGCCCAACTTTCACTCTTCTAGGATGAAGCGTTCATTACCAGTAACAGTTTGAATTTTTAGGTTTCACTCTATTTCCTCCTATACAGATAGATGTGTTTTTTAAGTCTAAATCAAACACGGTTTGTGCTAGCTCCTTGAAACTTGACAAAATAAAGTAGTTCAAAGTTCTGTCTTTGTGGTTTGTTTCCTCTTGAAATAGCCACAAGCAAACACTGCGTAAAACACCTTCATTGGAAAGGTGTGCCAAGCTTCCAAAATACTACTGGTTTTCTGAATACTCGGCAAATTTTTTTCCATCCGACCTTGATGATCTCTGTGGTAATGATCAGTTCACTAAGTCCACTTAGCTGCCCAATTTTCACTCTTCTAGGATGAAGCGTTCGTTACCAGTAACAGTTTGAATTTTTAGGTTTCACTCTATTTCCTCCTATACAGAGAGATGTGTTTTTTAAGTCTAAATCAAACACGGTTTGTGCTAGCTCCATGAAACTTGACAAAATAAAGTAGTTCTAAGTTCTGCCTTTGTGGTTTGTTTCCTCTTGAAATAGCCACAAGCAAACACTGCGTAAAACACCTTTATTGGAAAGGTGTTCCAAGCTTCCAAAATACTACTGGTTTTCTGAATACTCGGCAAATTTTTTTTCATCCGACCTTGATGATCTCTGTGGTAATGATCAGTTCACTAAGTCCACTTAGCTGCCCAATTTTCACTCTTCTAGGATGAAGCGTTCGTTACCAGTAACAGTTTGAATTTTTAGGTTTCACTCTATTTCCTCCTATACAGATAGATGTGTTTTTTAAGTCTAAATCAAACACGGTTTGTGCTAGCTCCTTGAAACTTGACAAAATAAAGTAGTTCAAAGTTCTGTCTTTGTGGTTTGTTTCCTCTTGAAATAGCCACAGGCAAAGACTGCGTAAAACACCTTTATTGGAAACGTGTTCCAAGCTTCCAAAATACTACTGGTTTTCTGAATACTCGGCAAATTTTTTTTCATCCGACCTTGATGATCTCTGTGGTAATGATCAGTTCACTAAGTCCACTTAGCTGCCCAATTTTCACTCTTCTAGGATGAAGCGTTCGTTACCAGTAACAGTTTGAATTTTTAGGTTTCACTCTATTTCCTCCTATATATATATAGATGTGTTTGGAAGTCTAAATCAAACACGGTTTGTGCTAGCTCCTTGAAACTTGACAAAATAAAGTAGTTCTAAGTTCTGTCTTTGTGGTTTGTTTCCTCTTGAAAGAGGCACAAGCAAAGACTGCGTAAAACACATTCATTGGAAAGGTGTGCCAAGCTTCCAAAAAACTACTGGTTTTCGGAATACTCGGCAAATTTTTTTTCATCCGACCTTGATGATCTGTGTGGTAATGATCAGTTCACTAAGTCCACATAGCTGCCCAATTTTCACTCTTCTAGGATGAAGCGTTCGTTACCAGTAACAGTTTGAATTTTTAGGTTTCACTCTATTTCCTCCTATACACATAGATGAGTTTTTTAAGTCTAAATCAAACACGGTTTGTGCTAGCTCCTTGAAACTTGACAAAATAAAGTAGTTCTAAGTTCTGTCTTTGTGGTTTGTTTCCTCTTGAAATAGCCACAAGCAAACACTGCGTAAAACACCTTCATTGGAAAGGTGTGACAAGCTTCCAAAATACTACTGGTTTTCTGAATACTCGGCAAATTTTTTTTCCTCCGACCTTGATGATCTCTGTGGTAATGATCAGTTCACTAAGTCCACTTAGCTGCCCAATTTTCACTCTTCTAGGATGAAGCGTTCGTTACCAGTAACAGTTTGAATTTTTAGGTTTCACTCTATTTCCTCCTATACAGATAGATGTGTTTTTTAAGTCTAAATCAAACACGGTTTGTGCTAGCTCCATGAAACTTGACAAAATAAAGTAGTTCTAAGTTCTGCCTTTGTGGTTTGTTTCCTCTTTTAATAGCCACAAGCAAAGATTGTGTAAAACACATTCATTGGAAAGGTGTTCCGAGCTTCCAAAATACTACTGGTTTTCTGAATACTCGGCAAATTTTTTTTCATCCGACCTTGATGATCTCTGTGGTAATGATCACTTCACTAAGTCCACTTAGCTGCCCAATTTTCACTCTTCTAGGATGAAGCATTCGTTACCAGTAACAGTTTGAATTTTTAGGTTTCACTCTATTTCCTCCTATACAGATAGATGTGTTTTTTAAGTCTAAATCAAACACGGTTTGTGCTAGCTCCTTGAAACTTGACAAAATAAAGTAGTTCTAAGTTCTGTCTTTGTGGTTTGTTTCCTCTTGAAATAGCCACAAGCAAAGACTGCATAAAACACCTTTATTGGAAAGGTGTTCCAAGCTTCCAAAATACTACTGGTTTTCTGAATACTCGGCAAATTTTTTTTCATCCGAACTTGATGATCTCTGTGGTAATGATCAGTTCACTAAGTCCACTTAGCTGCCCAATTTTCAGTCTTCTAGGATGAAGCGTTCGTTACCAGTAACAGTTTGAATTTTTAGGTTTCACTCTATTTCCTCCTATACTGATAGATGTGTTTTTTAAGTCTAAATCAAACACGGTTTGTGCTAGCTCCTTGAAACTTGACAAAATAAAGTAGTTCTAAGTTCTCTCTTTGTGGTTTGTTTCCTCTTGAAGTAGCCTCAAGCAAAGACTGCATAAAACACCTTCATTGGAAAGGTGTGCCAAGCTTCCAAAAAACTACTGGTTTTCAGAATACTCGGCAAAATTTTTTTTCATCTGACCTTGATGATCTCTGTGGTAATGATCAGTTTACTTAGTCCACTTAGCTGCCCAATATTCACTCTTCTAGGATGAAGCGTTCGTTACCAGTAACAGTTTGAGTTTTTAGGTTTCACTCTATTTCCTCCTATATATATAGATGTGTTTGGAAGTCTAAATCAAACACGGTTTGTGCTAGCTCCTTGAAACTTGACAAAATAAAGTAGTTCTAAGTTCTGTCTTTGTGGTTTGTTTCCTCTTGAAATAGCCACAAGCAAACACTGCGTAAAACACCTTTATTGGAAAGGTGTTCCAAGCTTCCAAAATACTACTGGTTTTCTGAATACTCGGCAAATTTTTTTTCATCCGACCTTGATGATCTCTGTGGTAATGATCAGTTCACTAAGTCCACTTAGCTGCCCAATTTTCACTCTTCTAGGATGAAGCGTTCGTTACCAGTAACAGTTTGAATTTTTAGGTTTCACTCTATTTCCTCCTATACAGATAGATGTGTTTTTTAAGTCTAAATCAAACACGGTTTGTGCTAGCTCCATGAAACTTGACAAAATAAAGTAGTTCAAAGTTCTGTCTTTGTGGTTTGTTTCCTCTTGAAATAGATACAAGCAAAGACTGCGTAAAAAACATTCATTGGAAAGGTGTTCCAAGCTTAGAAAATACTACTGGTTTTCTGAATACTCCGAAATTTTTTTTCATCCGACCTTGATGATCTCTGTGGTAATGATCAGTTTCAAAGTCCACTTACCTGCCCAATTTTCACTCTTCTAGGATGAAGCGTTCGTTACCAGTAACAGTTTGAATTTTTAGGTTTCACTCTATTTCCTCCTATACAGAGAGATGTGTTTTTTAAGTCTAAATCAAACACGGTTTGTGCTAGCTCCATGAAACTTGACAAAATAAAGTAGTTCTAAGTTCTGCCTTTGTGGTTTGTTTCCTCTTGAAATAGCCACAAGCAAACACTGCGTAAAACACCTTTATTGGAAAGGTGTTCCAAGCTTCCAAAATACTACTGGTTTTCTGAATACTCGGCAAATTTTTTTTCATCCGACCTTGATGATCTCTGTGGTAATGATCAGTTCACTAAGTCCACTTAGCTGCCCAATTTTCACTCTTCTAGGATGAAGCGTTCGTTACCAGTAACAGTTTGAATTTTTAGGTTTCACTCTATTTCCTCCTATACAGATAGATGTGTTTTTTAAGTCTAAATCAAACACGGTTTGTGCTAGCTCCTTGAAACTTGACAAAATAAAGTAGTTCAAAGTTCTGTCTTTGTGGTTTGTTTCCTCTTGAAATAGCCACAGGCAAAGACTGCGTAAAACACCTTTATTGGAAACGTGTTCCAAGCTTCCAAAATACTACTGGTTTTCTGAATACTCGGCAAATCTTTTTTCATCCGACCTTGATGATGTCTGTGGTAATGATCAGTTCACTAAGTCCACTTAGCTGCCCAATTTTCACTCTTCTAGGATGAAGCGTTCGTTACCAGTAACAGTTTGAATTTTTAGGTTTCACTCTATTTCCTCCTATACAGATAGATGTGTTTTTTGAGTCTAAATCAAACACGGTTTGTGCTAGCTCCTTGAAACTTGACAAAATAAAGTAGTTCTAAGTTCTGTCTTTGTGGTTTGTTTCCTCTGGAAATAGGCACAAGCAAAGACTGCGTAAAACACATTCATTGGAAAGGTGTGCCAAGCTTCCAAAAAACTACTGGTTTTCGGAATACTCGGCAAATTTTTTTTTCATCTGACCTTGATGATCTCTGTGGTAATGATCAGTTCACTAAGTCCACTTAGCTGCCCAATTTTCACTCTTCTAGGATGAAGCGTTCGTTACCAGTAACAGTTTGAATTTTTAGGTTTCACTCTATTTCCTCCTATACAGATAGATGTGTTTTTTAAGTCTAAATCAAACACGGTTTGTGCTAGCTCCATGAAACTTGACAAAATAAAGTAGTTCTAAGTTCTGTCTTTGTGGTTTGTTTCCTCTTGAAATAGCCACAAGCAAACACTGCGTAAAACACCTTTATTAAAAAGGTGTTCCAAGCTTCCAAAATACTACTGGTTTTCTGAATACTCGGCAAATTTTTTTTATCTGATCTTGATGCTCTCTGTGGTAATGATCAGTTCACTAAGTAAACTTAGCTGCCCAATTTTCACTCTTCTAGGATGAAGCGTTCGTTACCAGTAACAGTTTGAATTTTTAGGTTTCACTCTATTTCCTCCTATACAGATTGATGTGTTTTTTAAGTCTAATTCAAACACGGTTTGTGCTAGCTCCTTGAAACTTGACAAAATAAAGTAGTTTTAAGTTCTGTCTTTGTGGTTTGTTTCCTCTTGAAATAGCCACAAGCAAAGACTGCGTAAAACACATTCATTGGAAAGGTGTTCCAAGCTTCCAAAATACTACTGGTTTTCTGAATACTCGGCAAATTTTTTTTCATCCGATCTTGATGATCTCGGTGGTAATGATCAGTTCACTAAGTCCACTTAGCTGCCCAACTTTCACTCTTCTAGGATGAAGCGTTCGTTACCAGTAACAGTTTGAATTTTTAGGTTTCACTCTATTTTTTCCTATAAAGATAGATGTGTTTTTTGAGTCTAAATCAAACACGGTTTGTGCTAGCTCCTTGAAACTTGACAAAATAAAGTAGTTCTAAGTTCTGTCTTTGTGGTTTGTTTCCTCTGGAAATAGGCACAAGCAAAGACTGCGTAAAACACATTCATTGGAAAGGTGTGCCAAGCTTCCAAAAAACTACTGGTTTTCGGAATACTCGGCAAATTTTTTTCATCCGACCTTGATGATCTCTGTGGTAATGATCAGTTCACTAAGTCCACTTAGCTGCCCAATTTTCACTCTTCTAGGATGAAGCGTTCGTTACCAGTAACAGTTTGAATTTTTAGGTTTCACTCTATTTCCTCCTATACAGATAGATGTGTTTTTTAAGTCTAAATCAAACACGGTTTGTGCTAGCTCCTTGAAACTTGACAAAATAAAGTAGTTCTAAGTACTGTCTTTGTGGTTTGTTTCCTCTTGAAATAGCCACAAGCAAACACTGCGTAAAACACCTTTATTGGAAAGGTGTTCCAAGCTTCCAAAAAACTACTGGTTTTCTGAATACTCGGCAAATTTTTTTTCATCCGACCTTGATGATCTCTGTGGTAATGATCAGTTTACTTAGTCCACTTAGCTGTCCAATATTCACTCTTCTAGGATGAAGCGTTCGTTACCAGTAACAGTTTGAGTTTTTAGGTTTCACTCTATTTCCTCCTATATATATAGATGTGTTTGGAAGTTAAATCAAACACGGTTTGTGCTAGCTCCTTGAAACTTGACAAAATAAAGTAGTTCTAAGTTCTGTCTTTGTGGTTTGTTTCCTCTTGAAAGAGGCACAAGCAAAGACTGCGTAAAACACATTCATTGGAAAGGTGTGCCAAGCTTCCAAAAAACTACTGGTTTTCGGAATACTCGGCAAATTTTTTTCATCCGACCTTGATGATCTCTGTGGTAATGATCAGTTCACTAAGTCCACTTAGCTGACCAATTTTCACTCTTCTAGGATGAAGCGTTCGTTACCAGTAACAGTTTGAATTTTTAGGTTTCACTCTATTTCCTCCTATACAGATAGATGTGTTTTTTAAGTCTAAATCAAACACGGTTTGTGCTAGCTCCATGAAACTTGACAAAATAAAGTAGTTCAAAGTTCTGTCTTTGTGGTTTGTTTCCTCTTGAAATAGATACAAGCAAAGACTGCGTAAAAAACATTCATTGGAAAGGTGTTCCAAGCTTAGAAAATACTACTGGTTTTCTGAATACTCCGAAATTTTTTTTCATCCGACCTTGATGATCTCTGTGGTAATGATCAGTTCACTAAGTCCACTTACCTGCCCAATTTTCAGTCTTCTAGGATGAAGCGTTCGTTACCAGTAACAGTTTGAATTTTTAGGTTTCACTCTATTTCCTCCTATATATATAGATGTGTTTGGAAGTCTAAATCAATCACGGTTTGTGCTAGCTCCTTGAAACTTGACAAAATAAAGTAGTTCTAAGTTCTGTCTTTGTGGTTTGTTTCCTCTTGAAAGAGGCACAAGCAAAGACTGTGTAAAACACATTCATTGGAAAGGTGTGCCAAGCTACCAAAAAACTACTGGTTTTCGGAATACTCGGCAAATTTTTTTTCATCCGACCTTGATGATCTGTTTGGTAATGATCAGTTCACTAAGTCCACTTAGCTGCCCAATTTTCACTCTTCTAGGATGAAGCGTTCGTTACCAGTAACAGTTTGAATTTTTAGGTTTCACTCTATTTCCTCCTATACAGATAGATGTGTTTTTTAAGTCTAAATCAAACACGGTTTGTGCTAGCTCCTTGAAACTTGACAAAATAAAGTAGTTCTAAGTTCTGTCTTTGTGGTTTGTTTCCTCTTGAAATAGCCACAAGCAAACACTGCGTAAAACACCTTCATTGGAAAGGTGTGCCAAGCTTCCAAAATACTACTGGTTTTCTGAATACTCGGCAAATTTTTTTTCCTCCGACCTTGATGATCTCTGTGGTAATGATCAGTTCACTAAGTCCACTTAGCTGCCCAATTTTCACTCTTCTAGGATGAAGCGTTCGTTACCAGTAACAGTTTGAATTTTTAGATTTCACTCTATTTCCTCCTATACAGATAGATGTGTTTTTTAAGTCTAAATCAAACACGGTTTGTGCTAGCTCCTTGAAACTTGACAAAATAAAGTAGTTCAAAGTTCTGTCTTTGTGGTTTGTTTCCTCTTGAAATAGCCACAAGCAAAGACTGCGTAAAAAACATTCATTGGAAAGGTGTTCCAAGCTTCCAAAATACTACTGGTTTTCTGAATACTCGGAAATTTTTTTTCATCCGACCTTGATGATCTCTGTGGTAATGATCAGTTCACTAAGTCCACTTAGCTGCCCAATTTCCAATCTTCCAGGATGAAGCATTCGTTACCAGTAACAGTTTGAATTTTTAGGTTTCACTCTATTTCCTCCTATACAGATAGATGTGTTTTTTAAGTCTAAATCACACACGGTTTGTGCTAGCTCCTTGAAACTTGACAAAATAAAGTAGTTCTACGTTCTGACTTTGTGGTTTGTTTCCTCTTGAAATAGCCACAAGCAAAGACTGCGTAAAACACCTTTATTGGAAAGGTGTTCCAAGTTTCCAAAATACTACTGGTTTTCTGAATACTCGGCAAATTTTTTTTCATCCGACCTTGATGATCTCTGTGGTAATGATCAGTTCACTTAGTCCACTTAACTGCCCAATATTCACTCTTCTAGGATGAAGCGTTCGTTACCAGTAACAGTTTGAATTTTTAGGTTTCACTCTATTTCCTCCTATACAGATAGATGTGTTTTTTAAGTCTAAATCAAACACGGTTTGTGCTAGCTCCTTGAAACTTGACAAAAAAAAGTAGTTCTAAGTTCTGTCTTTGTGGTTTGTTTCCTCTTGAAATAGCCACAAGCAAACACTGCGTAAAACACCTTTATTGGAAAGGTGTTCCAAGCTTCCAAAATACTACTGGTTTTCTGAATACTCGGCAAAATTTTTTTCATCCGACCTTGATGATCTCTGTGGTAATGATCAGTTCATTAAGTCCACTTAGCTGCCCAATTTTCACTCTTCTAGGATGAAGCATTCGTTACCAGTAACAGTTTGAATTTTTAGGTTTCACTCTATTTCCTCCTATACAGATAGATGTGTTTTTTAAGTCTAAGTCAAACACGGTTTGTGCTAGCTCCTTGAAACTTGAAAAAATAAAGTACTTCTAAGTTCTGTCTTTGTGGTTTGTTTCCTCTTGAAATAGCCACAAGCAAAGACTGTGTAAAACACATTCATTGGAAAGGTGTTCCAAGCTTCCAAAATACTACTGTTTTTCTGAATACTCGGCAAATTTTTTTCATCCGACCTTGATGATCTCTGTGGTAATGATCAGTTCACTAAGTCCACTTAGCTGCCCAACTTTCACTCTTCTAGGATGAAGCGTTCGTTACCAGTAACAGTTTGAATTTTTAGGTTTCACTCTATTTCCTCCTATACAGATAGATGTGTTTTTTAAGTCTAAGTCAAACACGGTTTGTGCTAGCTCCTTGAAACTTGACAAAATAAAGTAGTTCTAAGTTCTGTCTTTGTGGTTTGTTTCCTCTTGAAATAGCCACAAGCAAACATTGCGTAAAACACCTTTATTTGAAAGGTGTTCCAAGCTTCCAAAATACTACTGGTTTTCTGAATACTCGGCAAATCTTTTTTCATCCGACCTTGATGATGTCTGTGGTAATGATCAGTTCACTAAGTCCACTTAGCTGCCCAATTTTCACTCTTCTAGGATGAAGCGTTCGTTACCAGTAACAGTTTGAATTTTTAGGTTTCACTCTATTTCCTCCTATACAGATAGATGTGTTTTTTGAGTCTAAATCAAACACGGTTTGTGCTAGCTCCTTGAAACTTGACAAAATAAAGTAGTTCTAAGTTCTGTCTTTGTGGTTTGTTTCCTCTGGAAATAGGCACAAGCAAAGACTGCGTAAAACACATTCATTGGAAAGGTGTGCCAAGCTTCCAAAAAACTACTGGTTTTCGGAATACTCGGCAAATTTTTTTTCATCTGACCTTGATGATCTCTGTGGTAATGATCAGTTCACTAAGTCCACTTAGCTGCCCAATTTTCACTCTTCTAGGATGAAGCGTTCGTTACCAGTAACAGTTTGAATTTTTAGGTTTCACTCTATTTCCTCCTATACAGATAGATGTGTTTTTTAAGTCTAAATCAAACACGGTTTGTGCTAGCTCCATGAAACTTGACAAAATAAAGTAGTTCTAAGTTCTGTCTTTGTGGTTTGTTTCCTCTTGAAATAGCCACAAGCAAACACTGCGTAAAACACCTTTATTAAAAAGGTGTTCCAAGCTTCCAAAATACTACTGGTTTTCTGAATACTCGGCAAATTTTTTTTTATCTGATCTTGATGCTCTCTGTGGTAATGATCAGTTCACTAAGTAAACTTAGCTGCCCAATTTTCACTCTTCTAGGATGAAGCGTTCGTTACCAGTAACAGTTTGAATTTTTAGGTTTCACTCTATTTCCTCCTATACAGATTGATGTGTTTTTTAAGTCTAATTCAAACACGGTTTGTGCTAGCTCCTTGAAACTTGACAAAATAAAGTAGTTTTAAGTTCTGTCTTTGTGGTTTGTTTCCTCTTGAAATAGCCACAAGCAAAGACTGCGTAAAACACATTCATTGGAAAGGTGTTCCAAGCTTCCAAAATACTACTGGTTTTCTGAATACTCGGCAAATTTTTTTTCATCCGATCTTGATGATCTCGGTGGTAATGATCAGTTCACTAAGTCCACTTAGCTGCCCAACTTTCACTCTTCTAGGATGAAGCGTTCGTTACCAGTAACAGTTTGAATTTTTAGGTTTCACTCTATTTTTTCCTATAAAGATAGATGTGTTTTTTGAGTCTAAATCAAACACGGTTTGTGCTAGCTCCTTGAAACTTGACAAAATAAAGTAGTTCTAAGTTCTGTCTTTGTGGTTTGTTTCCTCTGGAAATAGGCACAAGCAAAGACTGCGTAAAACACATTCATTGGAAAGGTGTGCCAAGCTTCCAAAAAACTACTGGTTTTCGGAATACTCGGCAAATTTTTTTCATCCGACCTTGATGATCTCTGTGGTAATGATCAGTTCACTAAGTCCACTTAGCTGCCCAATTTTCACTCTTCTAGGATGAAGCGTTCGTTACCAGTAACAGTTTGAATTTTTAGGTTTCACTCTATTTCCTCCTATACAGATAGATGTGTTTTTTAAGTCTAAATCAAACACGGTTTGTGCTAGCTCCTTGAAACTTGACAAAATAAAGTAGTTCTAAGTACTGTCTTTGTGGTTTGTTTCCTCTTGAAATAGCCACAAGCAAACACTGCGTAAAACACCTTTATTGGAAAGGTGTTCCAAGCTTCCAAAATACTACTGGTTTTCTGAATACTCGGCAAATTTTTTTTCATCCGACCTTGATGATCTCTGTGGTAATGATCAGTTCACTAAGTCCACTTAGCTGCCCAATTTTCACTCTTCTAGGATGAAGCGTTCGTTACCAGTAACAGTTTGAATTTTTAGGTTTCACTCTATTTCCTCCTATACAGATAGATGTGTTTTTTAAGTCTAAATCAAACAGGGTTTGTGCTAGCTCCTTGAAACTTGACAAAATAAAGTAGTTCTAATTTCTGTGTTTGTGGTTTGTTTCCTTTTGAAATAGCCACAAGCAAAGACTGCGTAAAACACCTTCATTGGAAAGGTGTGCCAAGCTTCCAAAAAACTACTGGTTTTCTGAATACTCGGCAAATTTTTTTTCATCCGACCTTGATGATCTCTGTGGTAATGATCAGTTTACTTAGTCCACTTAGCTGTCCAATATTCACTCTTCTAGGATGAAGCGTTCGTTACCAGTAACAGTTTGAGTTTTTAGGTTTCACTCTATTTCCTCCTATATATATAGATGTGTTTGGAAGTTAAATCAAACACGGTTTGTGCTAGCTCCTTGAAACTTGACAAAATAAAGTAGTTCTAAGTTCTGTCTTTGTGGTTTGTTTCCTCTTGAAAGAGGCACAAGCAAAGACTGCGTAAAACACATTCATTGGAAAGGTGTGCCAAGCTTCCAAAAAACTACTGGTTTTCGGAATACTCGGCAAATTTTTTTTCATCCGACCTTGATGATCTCTGTGGTAATGATCAGTTCACTAAGTCCACTTAGCTGCCCAATTTTCACTCTTCTAGGATGAAGCGTTCGTTACCAGTAACAGTTTGAATTTTTAGGTTTCACTCTATTTCCTCCTATACAGATAGATGTGTTTTTTAAGTCTAAATCAAACACGGTTTGTGCTAGCTCCATGAAACTTGACAAAATAAAGTAGTTCAAAGTTCTGTCTTTGTGGTTTGTTTCCTCTTGAAATAGATACAAGCAAAGACTGCGTAAAAAACATTCATTGGAAAGGTGTTCCAAGCTTAGAAAATACTACTGGTTTTCTGAATACTCCGAAATTTTTTTTCATCCGACCTTGATGATCTCTGTGGTAATGATCAGTTCACTAAGTCCACTTACCTGCCCAATTTTCAGTCTTCTAGGATGAAGCGTTCGTTACCAGTAACAGTTTGAATTTTTAGGTTTCACTCTATTTCCTCCTATATATATAGATGTGTTTGGAAGTCTAAATCAATCACGGTTTGTGCTAGCTCCTTGAAACTTGACAAAATAAAGTAGTTCTAAGTTCTGTCTTTGTGGTTTGTTTCCTCTTGAAAGAGGCACAAGCAAAGACTGTGTAAAACACATTCATTGGAAAGGTGTGCCAAGCTACCAAAAAACTACTGGTTTTCGGAATACTCGGCAAATTTTTTTTCATCCGACCTTGATGATCTGTTTGGTAATGATCAGTTCACTAAGTCCACTTAGCTGCCCAATTTTCACTCTTCTAGGATGAAGCGTTCGTTACCAGTAACAGTTTGAATTTTTAGGTTTCACTCTATTTCCTCCTATACAGATAGATGTGTTTTTTAAGTCTAAATCAAACACGGTTTGTGCTAGCTCCTTGAAACTTGACAAAATAAAGTAGTTCTAAGTTCTGTCTTTGTGGTTTGTTTCCTCTTGAAATAGCCACAAGCAAACACTGCGTAAAACACCTTCATTGGAAAGGTGTGCCAAGCTTCCAAAATACTACTGGTTTTCTGAATACTCGGCAAATTTTTTTTCCTCCGACCTTGATGATCTCTGTGGTAATGATCAGTTCACTAAGTCCACTTAGCTGCCCAATTTTCACTCTTCTAGGATGAAGCGTTCCTTACCAGTAACAGTTTGAATTTTTAGGTTTCACTCTATTTCCTCCTATACAGATAGATGTGTTTTTTAAGTCTAAATCAAACACGGTTTGTGCTAGCTCCTTGAAACTTGACAAAATAAACTAGTTCTACGTTCTGTCTTTGTGGTTTGTTTCCTCTTGAAATAGCCACAAGAAAAGATTGCGTAAAACACATTCATTGGAAAGGTGTGCCAAGCTTCCAAAATACTACTGGTTTTCTGAATACTCGGCACATTTTTTTTCATCCTACCTTGATGATCTCTGTGGTAATGATCAGTTCACTAAGTCCACGTAGCTGCCCAACTTTCACTCTTCTAGGATGAAATGATCGTTACCAGTAACAGTTTGAATTTTTAGGTTTCACTCTATTTCCTCCTATACTGATAGATGTGTTTTTTAAGTCTAAATCAAACACGGTTTTTGCTAGCTCCTTGAAACTTGACAAAATAAAGTAGTTCTAAGTTCTGTCTTTGTGGTTTGTTTCCTCTTGAAGTAGCCTCAAGCAAAGACTGCATAAAACACCTTCATTGGAAAGGTGTGCCATGCTTCCAAAAACTACTGGTTTTCAGAATAGTCGGCAAAATTTTTTTTCATCCGACCTTGATGATCTCTGTGGTAATGATCAGTTTACTTAGTCCACTTAGCTGCCCAATATTCACTCTTCTAGGATGACGCGTTCGTTACCAGTAACAGTTTGAGTTTTTAGGTTTCACTCTATTTCCTCCTATATATATAGATGTGTTTGGAAGTCTAAATCAAACACGGTTTGTGCTAGCTCCTTGAAACTTGACAAAATAAAGTAGTTCTAAGTTCTGTCTTTGTGGTTTGTTTCCTCTTGAAATAGCCACAAGCAAACACTGCGTAAAACACCTTTATTGGAAAGGTGTTCCAAGCTTCCAAAATACTACTGGTTTTCTGAATACTCGGCAAATTTTTTTTCATCCGACCTTGATGATCTCTGTGGTAATGATCAGTTCACTAAGTCCACTTAGCTGCCCAATTTTCACTCTTCTAGGATGAAGCGTTCGTTACCAGTAACAGTTTGAATTTTTAGATTTCACTCTATTTCCTCCTATACAGATAGATGTGTTTTTTAAGTCTAAATCAAACACGGTTTGTGCTAGCTCCTTGAAACTTGACAAAATAAAGTAGTTCAAAGTTCTGTCTTTGTGGTTTGTTTCCTCTTGAAATAGCCACAAGCAAAGACTGCGTAAAAAACATTCATTGGAAAGGTGTTCCAAGCTTCCAAAATACTACTGGATTTTCTGAATACTCGGAAATTTTTTTTCATCCGACCTTGATGATCTCTGTGGTAATGATCAGTTCACTAAGTCCACTTAGCTGCCCAATTTCCAATCTTCCAGGATGAAGCATTCGTTACCAGTAACAGTTTGAATTTTTAGGTTTCACTCTATTTCCTCCTATACAGATAGATGTGTTTTTTAAGTCTAAATCACACACGGTTTGTGCTAGCTCCTTGAAACTTGACAAAATAAAGTAGTTCTACGTTCTGACTTTGTGGTTTGTTTCCTCTTGAAATAGCCACAAGCAAAGACTGCGTAAAACACCTTTATTGGAAAGGTGTTCCAAGTTTCCAAAATACTACTGGTTTTCTGAATACTCGGCAAATTTTTTTTCATCCGACCTTGATGATCTCTGTGGTAATGATCAGTTCACTTAGTCCACTTAACTGCCCAATATTCACTCTTCTAGGATGAAGCGTTCGTTACCAGTAACAGTTTGAATTTTTAGGTTTCACTCTATTTCCTCCTATACAGATAGATGTGTTTTTTAAGTCTAAATCAAACACGGTTTGTGCTAGCTCCTTGAAACTTGACAAAAAAAAGTAGTTCTAAGTTCTGTCTTTGTGGTTTGTTTCCTCTTGAAATAGCCACAAGCAAACACTGCGTAAAACACCTTTATTGGAAAGGTGTTCCAAGCTTCCAAAATACTACTGGTTTTCTGAATACTCGGCAAAATTTTTTTCATCCGACCTTGATGATCTCTGTGGTAATGATCAGTTCATTAAGTCCACTTAGCTGCCCAATTTTCACTCTTCTAGGATGAAGCATTCGTTACCAGTAACAGTTTGAATTTTTAGGTTTCACTCTATTTCCTCCTATACAGATAGATGTGTTTTTTAAGTCTAAGTCAAACACGGTTTGTGCTAGCTCCTTGAAACTTGAAAAAATAAAGTACTTCTAAGTTGTGTCTTTGTGGTTTGTTTCCTCTTGAAATAGCCACAAGCAAAGACTGTGTAAAACACATTCATTGGAAAGGTGTTCCAAGCTTCCAAAATACTACTGTTTTTCTGAATACTCGGCAAATTTTTTTCATCCGACCTTGATGATCTCTGTGGTAATGATCAGTTCACTAAGTCCACTTAGCTGCCCAACTTTCACTCTTCTAGGATGAAGCGTTCGTTACCAGTAACAGTTTGAATTTTTAGGTTTCACTCTATTTCCTCCTATACAGATAGATGTGTTTTTTAAGTCTAAGTCAAACACGGTTTGTGCTAGCTCCTTGAAACTTGACAAAATAAAGTAGTTCTAAGTTCTGTCTTTGTGGTTTGTTTCCTCTTGAAATAGCCACAAGCAAACATTGCGTAAAACACCTTTATTTGAAAGGTGTTCCAAGCTTCCAAAATACTACTGGTTTTCTGAATACTCGGCAAATCTTTTTTCATCCGACCTTGATGATGTCTGTGGTAATGATCAGTTCACTAAGTCCACTTAGCTGCCCAATTTTCACTCTTCTAGGATGAAGCGTTCGTTACCAGTAACAGTTTGAATTTTTAGGTTTCACTCTATTTCCTCCTATACAGATAGATGTGTTTTTTGAGTCTAAATCAAACACGGTTTGTGCTAGCTCCTTGAAACTTGACAAAATAAAGTAGTTCTAAGTTCTGTCTTTGTGGTTTGTTTCCTCTGGAAATAGGCACAAGCAAAGACTGCGTAAAACACATTCATTGGAAAGGTGTGCCAAGCTTCCAAAAAACTACTGGTTTTCGGAATACTCGGCAAATTTTTTTTCATCTGACCTTGATGATCTCTGTGGTAATGATCAGTTCACTAAGTCCACTTAGCTGCCCAATTTTCACTCTTCTAGGATGAAGCGTTCGTTACCAGTAACAGTTTGAATTTTTAGGTTTCACTCTATTTCCTCCTATACAGATAGATGTGTTTTTTAAGTCTAAATCAAACACGGTTTGTGCTAGCTCCATGAAACTTGACAAAATAAAGTAGTTCTAAGTTCTGTCTTTGTGGTTTGTTTCCTCTTGAAATAGCCACAAGCAAACACTGCGTAAAACACCTTTATTAAAAAGGTGTTCCAAGCTTCCAAAATACTACTGGTTTTCTGAATACTCGGCAAATTTTTTTTTATCTGATCTTGATGCTCTCTGTGGTAATGATCAGTTCACTAAGTAAACTTAGCTGCCCAATTTTCACTCTTCTAGGATGAAGCGTTCGTTACCAGTAACAGTTTGAATTTTTAGGTTTCACTCTATTTCCTCCTATACAGATTGATGTGTTTTTTAAGTCTAATTCAAACACGGTTTGTGCTAGCTCCTTGAAACTTGACAAAATAAAGTAGTTTTAAGTTCTGTCTTTGTGGTTTGTTTCCTCTTGAAATAGCCACAAGCAAAGACTGCGTAAAACACATTCATTGGAAAGGTGTTCCAAGCTTCCAAAATACTACTGGTTTTCTGAATACTCGGCAAATTTTTTTCATCCGATCTTGATGATCTCGGTGGTAATGATCAGTTCACTAAGTCCACTTAGCTGCCCAACTTTCACTCTTCTAGGATGAAGCGTTCGTTACCAGTAACAGTTTGAATTTTTAGGTTTCACTCTATTTTTTCCTATAAAGATAGATGTGTTTTTTGAGTCTAAATCAAACACGGTTTGTGCTAGCTCCTTGAAACTTGACAAAATAAAGTAGTTCTAAGTTCTGTCTTTGTGGTTTGTTTCCTCTGGAAATAGGCACAAGCAAAGACTGCGTAAAACACATTCATTGGAAAGGTGTGCCAAGCTTCCAAAAAACTACTGGTTTTCGGAATACTCGGCAAATTTTTTCATCCGACCTTGATGATCTCTGTGGTAATGATCAGTTCACTAAGTCCACTTAGCTGCCCAATTTTCACTCTTCTAGGATGAAGCGTTCGTTACCAGTAACAGTTTGAATTTTTAGGTTTCACTCTATTTCCTCCTATACAGATAGATGTGTTTTTTAAGTCTAAATCAAACACGGTTTGTGCTAGCTCCTTGAAACTTGACAAAATAAAGTAGTTCTAAGTACTGTCTTTGTGGTTTGTTTCCTCTTGAAATAGCCACAAGCAAACACTGCGTAAAACACCTTTATTGGAAAGGTGTTCCAAGCTTCCAAAATACTACTGGTTTTCTGAATACTCGGCAAATTTTTTTTCATCCGACCTTGATGATCTCTGTGGTAATGATCAGTTCACTAAGTCCACTTAGCTGCCCAATTTTCACTCTTCTAGGATGAAGCGTTCGTTACCAGTAACAGTTTGAATTTTTAGGTTTCACTCTATTTCCTCCTATACAGATAGATGTGTTTTTTAAGTCTAAATCAAACAGGGTTTGTGCTAGCTCCTTGAAACTTGACAAAATAAAGTAGTTCTAATTTCTGTGTTTGTGGTTTGTTTCCTTTTGAAATAGCCACAAGCAAAGACTGCGTAAAACACCTTCATTAGAAAGGTGTGCCAAGCTTCCAAAAACTACTGGTTTTCTGAATACTCGGCAAATTTTTTTTCATCCGACCTTGATGATCTCTGTGGTAATGATCAGTTTACTTAGTCCACTTAGCTGTCCAATATTCACTCTTCTAGGATGAAGCGTTCGTTACCAGTAACAGTTTGAGTTTTTAGGTTTCACTCTATTTCCTCCTATATATATAGATGTGTTTGGAAGTTAAATCAAACACGGTTTGTGCTAGCTCCTTGAAACTTGACAAAATAAAGTAGTTCTAAGTTCTGTCTTTGTGGTTTGTTTCCTCTTGAAAGAGGCACAAGCAAAGACTGCGTAAAACACATTCATTGGAAAGGTGTGCCAAGCTTCCAAAAAACTACTGGTTGTTTTCGGAATACTCGGCAAAATTTTTTTCATTCGACCTTGATGATCTCTGTGGTAATGATCAGTTCACTAAGTCCACTTAGCTGCCCAATTTTCACTCTTCTAGGATGAAGCGTTCGTTACCAGTAACAGTTTGAATTTTTAGGTTTCACTCTATTTCCTCCTATACAGATAGATGTGTTTTTTAAGTCTAAATCAAACACGGTTTGTGCTAGCTCCATGAAACTTGACAAAATAAAGTAGTTCAAAGTTCTGTCTTTGTGGTTTGTTTCCTCTTGAAATAGATACAAGCAAAGACTGCGTAAAAAACATTCATTGGAAAGGTGTTCCAAGCTTAGAAAATACTACTGGTTTTCTGAATACTCCGAAATTTTTTTTCATCCGACCTTGATGATCTCTGTGGTAATGATCAGTTCACTAAGTCCACTTACCTGCCCAATTTTCAGTCTTCTAGGATGAAGCGTTCGTTACCAGTAACAGTTTGAATTTTTAGGTTTCACTCTATTTCCTCCTATATATATAGATGTGTTTGGAAGTCTAAATCAATCACGGTTTGTGCTAGCTCCTTGAAACTTGACAAAATAAAGTAGTTCTAAGTTCTGTCTTTGTGGTTTGTTTCCTCTTGAAAGAGGCACAAGCAAAGACTGTGTAAAACACATTCATTGGAAAGGTGTGCCAAGCTACCAAAAAACTACTGGTTTTCGGAATACTCGGCAAATTTTTTTTCATCCGACCTTGATGATCTGTTTGGTAATGATCAGTTCACTAAGTCCACTTAGCTGCCCAATTTTCACTCTTCTAGGATGAAGCGTTCGTTACCAGTAACAGTTTGAATTTTTAGGTTTCACTCTATTTCCTCCTATACAGATAGATGTGTTTTTTAAGTCTAAATCAAACACGGTTTGTGCTAGCTCCTTGAAACTTGACAAAATAAAGTAGTTCTAAGTTCTGTCTTTGTGGTTTGTTTCCTCTTGAAATAGCCACAAGCAAACACTGCGTAAAACACCTTCATTGGAAAGGTGTGCCAAGCTTCCAAAATACTACTGGTTTTCTGAATACTCGGCAAATTTTTTTCCTCCGACCTTGATGATCTCTGTGGTAATGATCAGTTCACTAAGTCCACTTAGCTGCCCAATTTTCACTCTTCTAGGATGAAGCGTTCGTTACCAGTAACAGTTTGAATTTTTAGGTTTCACTCTATTTCCTCCTATACAGATAGATGTGTTTTTTAAGTCTAAATCAAACACGGTTTGTGCTAGCTCCATGAAACTTGACAAATAAAGTAGTTCTAAGTTCTGCCTTTGTGGTTTGTTTCCTCTTTAAATAGCCACAAGCAAAGATTGTGTAAAACACATTCATTGGAAAGGTGTTCCAAGCTTCCAAAATACTACTGGTTTTCTGAATACTCGGCAAATTTTTTTTCATCCGACCTTGATGACCTCTGTGGTAATGATCAGTTCACTAAGTCCACTTACCTGCCCAATTTTCACTCTTCTAGGATGAAGCGTTCGTTACCAGTAACAGTTTGGATTTTGAGGTTTCACTCTATTTCCTCCTATACAGATAGATGTGTTTTTTAAGTCTAAATCAAACACGGTTTGTGTTAGCTCCTTGAAACTTGACAAAATAAAGTAGTTCTAAGTTCTGTCTTTGTGGTTTGTTTCCTCTTGAAATAGCCACAAGCAAACACTGCGTAAAACACCTTTATTGGAAAGGTGTTCCAAGCTTCCAAAATACTACTGGTTTTCTGAATACTCGGCAAATTTTTTTTCATCCGACCTTGATGATCTCTGTGGTAATGATCAGTTCACTAAGTCCACTTAGCTGCCCAATTTTCACTATTCTAGGATGAAGCATTCGTTACCAGTAACAGTTTGAATTTTTAGGTTTCACTCTATTTCCTCCTATTCAGATAGATGTGTTTTTTAAGTCTAAATCAAACACGGTTTGTGCTAGCTCCTTGAAACTTGACAAAATAAAGTAGTTCCTAAGTTCTGTCTTTGTGGTTTGTTTCCTCTTGAAATAGCCACGAGCAAAGACTGCATAAAACACCTTTATTGGAAAGGTGTTCCAAGCTTCCAAAATACTACTGGTTTTCTGAATACTCGGCAAATTTTTTTTCATCCGAACTTGATGATCTCTGTGGTAATGATCAGTTCACTAAGTCCACTTAGCTGCCCAATTTTCAGTCTTCTAGGATGAAGCGTTCGTTACCAGTAACAGTTTGAATTTTTAGGTTTCACTCTATTTCCTCCTATACTGATAGATGTGTTTTTTAAGTCTAAATCAAACACGGTTTGTGCTAGCTCCTTGAAACTTGACAAAATAAAGTAGTTCTAAGTTCTGTCTTTGTGGTTTGTTTCCTCTTGAAGTAGCCTCAAGCAAAGACTGCATAAAACACCTTCATTGGAAAGGTGTGCCAAGCTTCCAAAAAACTACTGGTTTTCAGAATACTCGGCAAAATTTTTTTTCATCTGACCTTGATGATCTCTGTGGTAATGATCAGTTCACTAAGTCCACTTAGCTGCCCAATTTTCACTCTTCTAGGATGAAGCGTTCGTTACCAGTAACAGTTTGAATTTTTAGGTTTCACTCTATTTCCTCCTATACAGATAGATGTGTTTTTTAAGTCTAAATCAAACACGGTTTGTGCTAGCTCCTTGAAACTTGACAAAATAAAGTAGTTCTAAGTTCTGCCTTTGTGGTTTGTTTCCTCTTGAAATAGACACAAGCAAAGACTGCGTAAAACACATTCATTGGAAAGGTGTTCCAAGCTTCCAAAATACTACTGGTTTTCTGAATACTCGGCAAATTTTTTTTCATCCGAACTTGATGATCTCTGTGGTAATGATCACTTCACTAAGTCCACTTAGCTGCCCAATTTTCACTCTTCTAGGATGAAGCGTTCGTTACCAGTAACAGTTTGAATTTTTAGGTTTCACTCTATTTCCTCCTATACAGATAGATGTGTTTTTTTAAGTCTAAATCAAACACGGTTTGTGCTAGCTCCTTGAAACTTGACAAAATAAAGTAGTTCTAAGTTCTGTCTTTGTGGTTTGTTTCCTCTTGAAATAGCCACAAGCAAAGACTGCGTAAAACACCTTCATTGGAAAGGTGTGCCAAGCTTCCAAAAAACTACTGGTTTTCTGAATACTCGGCAAAATATTTTTTCATCCGACCTTGATGATCTCTGTGGTAATGATCAGTTTACTTAGTCCACTTAGCTGCCCAACATTCACTCTTCTAGGATGAAGCGTTCGTTACCAGTAACAGTTTGAGTTTTAGGTTTCAGTCTATTTCCTCCTATATATATAGATGTGTTTGGAAGTCTAAATCAAACACGGTTTGTGCTAGCTCCTTGAAACTTGACAAAATAAAGTAGTTCTAAGTTCTGTCTTTGTGGTTTGTTTCCTCTTGAAATAGCCACAAGCAAACACTGCGTAAAACACCTTTATTGGAAAGGTGTTCCAAGCTTCCAAAATACTACTGGTTTTCAGAATACTCGGCAAATTTTTTTTCATCCGACCTTGATGATCTCTGTGGTAATGATCAGTTCACTAAGTCCACTTACCTGCCCAATTTTCACTCTTCTAGGATGAAGCGTTCGTTACCAGTAACAGTTTGAATTTTTAGGTTTCACTCTATTTCCTCCTATACAGATAGATGTGTTTTTTAAGTCTAAATCAAACACGATTTGTGCTAGCTCCTTGAAACTTGACAAAATAAAGTAGTTCTAAGTTCTGTCTTTGTGGTTTGTTTCCTCTTGAAGTAGCCTCAAGCAAAGACTGCATAAAACACCTTCATTGGAAAGGTGTGCCAAGCTTCCAAAAACTACTGGTTTTCAGAATACTCGGCAAAATTTTTTTTCATCCGACCTTGATGATCTCTGTGGTAATGATCAGTTTACTTAGTCCACTTAGCTGCCCAATATTCACTCTTCTAGGATGACGCGTTCGTTACCAGTAACAGTTTGAGTTTTTAGGTTTCACTCTATTTCCTCCTATATATATAGATGTGTTTTTTAAGTCTAAATCAAACACGGTTTGTGCTAGCTCCTTGAAACTTGACAAAATAAAGTAGTTCTAAGTTCTGTCTTTGTGGTTTGTTTCCTCTTGAAATAGCCACAAGCAAACACTGCGTAAAACACCTTTATTGGAAAGGTGTTCCAAGCTTCCAAAATACTACTGGTTTTCTGAATACTCGGCAAATTTTTTTTCATCCGACCTTGATGATCTCTGTGGTAATGATCAGTTCACTAAGTCCACTTAGCTGCCCAATTTTCACTCTTCTAGGATGAAGCGTTCGTTACCAGTAACAGTTTGGATTTTGAGGTTTCACTCTATTTCCTCCTATACAGATAGATGTGTTTTTTAAGTCTAAATCAAACACGGTTTGTGCTAGCTCCTTGAAACTTGACAAAATAAAGTAGTTCAAAGTTCTGTCTTTGTGGTTTGTTTCCTCTTGAAATAGCCACAAGCAAAGACTGCGTAAAAAACATTCATTGGAAAGGTGTTCCAAGCTTCCAAAATACTACTGGTTTTCTGAATACTCGGAAATTTTTTTTCATCCGACCTTGATGATCTCTGTGGTAATGATCAGTTCACTAAGTCCACTTAGCTGCCCAATTTCCAATCTTCCAGGATGAAGCATTCGTTACCAGTAACAGTTTGAATTTTTAGGTTTCACTCTCATTTCCTCCTATACAGATAGATGTGTTTTTTAAGTCTAAATCAAACACGGTTTGTGCTAGCTCCTTGAAACTTGACAAAATAAAGTAGTTCTAAGTTCTGTCTTTGTGGTTTGTTTCCTCTTGAAATAGCCACAAGCAAAGACTGCGTAAAACACCTTTATTGGAAAGGTGTTCCAAGCTTCCAAAATACTACTGGTTTTCTGAATCCTCGGCAAATTTTTTTTCATCCGACCTTGATGATCTCTGTGGTAATGATCAGTTCACTAAGTCCACTTACCTGCCCAATTTTCACTCTTCTAGGATGAAGCATTCGTTACCAGTAACAGTTTGAATTTTTAGGTTTTACTCTATTTCCTCCTATATATATAGATGTGTTTGGAAGTCTAAATCAAACACGGTTTGTGCTAGCTCCTTGAAACTTGACAAAATAAAGTAGTTCTAAGTTCTGTCTTTGTGGTTTGTTTCCTCTTGAAAGAGGCACAAGCAAAGACTGCGTAAAACACATTCATTGGAAAGGTGTGCCAAGCTTCCAAAAAACTACTGGTTTTCGGAATAATCGGCAAATTTTTTTTCATCCGACCTTGATGATCTGTGTGGTAATGATCAGTTCACTAAGTCCACTTAGCTGCCCAATTTTCACTCTTCTAGGATGAAGCGTTCGTTACCAGTAACAGTTTGAATTTTTAGGTTTCACTCTATTTCCTCCTATACACATAGATGTGTTTTTTAAGTCTAAATCAAACACGGTTTGTGCTAGCTCCTCGAAACTTGACAAAATAAAGTAGTTCTAAGTTCTGTCTTTGTGGTTTGTTTCCTCTTGAAATAGCCACAAGCAAACACTGCGTAAAACACCTTCATTGGAAAGGTGTGCCAAGCTTCCAAAATACTACTGGTTTTCTGAATACTCGGCAAATTTTTTTTCCTCCGACCTTGATGATCTCTCTGGTAATGATCAGTTCACTAAGTCCACTTAGCTGCCCAATTTTCACTCTTCTAGGATGAAGCGTTCGTTACCAGTAACAGTTTGAATTTTTAGGTTTCACTCTATTTCCTCCTATACAGATAGATGTGTTTTTTAAGTCTAAATCAAACACGGTTTGTGCTAGCTCCATGAAACTTGACAAAATAAAGTAGTTCTAAGTTCTGCCTTTGTGGTTTGTTTCCTCTTTAAATAGCCACAAGCAAAGATTGTGTAAAACACATTCATTGGAAAGGTGTTCCAAGCTTCCAAAATACTACTGGTTTTCTGAATACTCGGCAAATTTTTTTTCATCCGACCTTGATGATCTCTATGGTAATGATCAGTTCACTAAGTCCACTTAGCTGCCCAATTTTCACTCTTCTAGGATGAAGCAGCATTCGTTACCAGTAACAGTTTGAATTTTTAGGTTTCACTCTATTTCCTCCTATACAGATAGATGTGTTTTTTAAGTCTAAATCAAACACGGTTTGTGCTAGCTCCTTGAAACTTGACAAAATAAAGTAGTTCTAAGTTCTGTCTTTGTGGTTTGTTTCCTCTTGAAATAGCCACAAGCAAAGACTGCATAAAACACCTTTATTGGAAAGGTGTTCCAAGCTTCCAAAATACTACTGGTTTTCTGAATACTCGGCAAATTTTTTTTCAACGAACTTGATGATCTCTGTGGTAATGATCAGTTCACTAAGTCCACTTAGCTGCCCAATTTTCAGTCTTCTAGGATGAAGCGTTCGTTACCAGTAACAGTTTGAATTTTTAGGTTTCACTCTATTTCCTCCTATACTGATAGATGTGTTTTTTAAGTCTAAATCAAACACGGTTTGTGCTAGCTCCTTGAAACTTGACAAAATAAAGTAGTTCTAAGTTCTGTCTTTGTGGTTTGTTTCCTCTTGAAGTAGCCTCAAGCAAAGACTGCATAAAACACCTTCATTGGAAAGGTGTGCCAAGCTTCCAAAAAACTACTGGTTTTCAGAATACTCGGCAAAATTTTTTTTCATCTGACCTTGATGATCTCTGTGGTAATGATCAGTTTACTTAGTCCACTTAGCTGCCCAATATTCACTCTTCTAGGATGAAGCGTTCGTTACCAGTAACAGTTTGAGTTTTTAGGTTTCACTCTATTTCCTCCTATATATATAGATGTGTTTGGAAGTCTAAATCAAACACGGTTTGTGCTAGCTCCTTGAAACTTGACAAAATAAAGTAGTTCTAAGTTCTGTCTTTGTGGTTTGTTTCCTCTTGAAATAGCCACAAGCAAACACTGCGTAAAACACCTTTATTGGAAAGGTGTTCCAAGCTTCCAAAATACTACTGGTTTTCTGAATACTCGGCAAATTTTTTTTCATCCGACCTTGATGATCTCTGTGGTAATGATCAGTTCACTAAGTCCACTTAGCTGCCCAATTTTCACTCTTCTAGGATGAAGCGTTCGTTACCAGTAACAGTTTGAATTTTTCGATTTCACTCTATTTCCTCCTATACAGATAGATGTGTTTTTTAAGTCTAAATCAAACACGGTTTGTGCTAGCTCCATGAAACTTGACAAAATAAAGTAGTTCAAAGTTCTGTCTTTGTGGTTTGTTTCCTCTTGAAATAGCCACAAGCAAAGACTGCGTAAAAAACATTCATTGGAAAGGTGTTCCAAGCTTCCAAAATACTACTGGTTTTCTGAATACTCGGAAATTTTTTTTCATCCGACCTTGATGATCTCTGTGGTAATGATCAGTTCACTAAGTCCACTTAGCTGCCCAATTTCCAATCTTCCAGGATGAAGCATTCGTTACCAGTAACAGTTTGAATTTTTAGGTTTCACTCTATTTCCTCCTATACAGATAGATGTGTTTCTTAAGTCTAAATCAAACACGGTTTGTGCTAGCTCCTTGAAACTTGACAAAATAAAGTAGTTCTAAGTTCTGTCTTTGTGGTTTGTTTCCTCTTGAAATAGCCACAAGCAAAGACTGCGTAAAACACCTTTATTGGAAAGGTGTTCCAAGCTTCCAAAATACTACTGGTTTTCTGAATACTCGGCAAATTTTTTTTCATCCGACCTTGATGATCTCTTTGGTAATGATCAGTTCACTAAGTCCACTTACCTGCCCAATTTTCACTCTTCTAGGATGAAGCGTTCATTACCAGTAACAGTTTGAATTTTTAGGTTTCACTCTATTTCCTCCTATACAGATAGATGTGTTTTTTAAGTAAAAATCAAACACGGTTTGTGCTAGCTCCTTGAAACTTGACAAAATAGAGTAGTTCTAAGTTCTGTCTTTGTGGTTTGTTTCCTCTTGAAATAGCCACAAGCAAAGACTGCGTAAAACACATTCATTGGAAAGGTGTTCCAAGCTTCCAAAATACTACTGGTTTTCTGAATACTCGGCAAATTTTTTTTCATCCGACCTTGATGATCTCTGTGGTAATGATCAGTTCACTAAGTCCACTTAGCTGCCCAATTTTCACTCTTCTAGGATGAAGCGTTCGTTACCAGTAACAGTTTGAATTTTTAGGTTTCACTCTATTTCCTCCTATACAGATAGATGTGTTTTTTAAGTCTAAATCAAACACGGTTTGTGCTAGCTCCTTGAATCTTGACAAAATAAAGTAGTTCTAAGTTCTGTCTTTGTGGTTTGTTTCCTCTTGAAATAGCCACAAGCAAGGACTGCGTAAAACACCTTTATTGGAAAGGTGTTCCAAGCTTCCAAAATACTACTGTTTTTCTGAATACTCGGCAAATTTTTTTTCATCCGAACTTGATGATCTCTGTGGTAATGATCAGTTCACTAAGTCCACTTAGCTGCCCAATTTTCAGTCTTCTAGGATGAAGCGTTCGTTACCTGTAACAGTTTGAATTTTTAGGTTTCACTCTATTTCCTCCTATACTGATAGATGTGTTTTTTAAGTCAAAATCAAACACCGTTTGTGCTAGCTCCATGAAACTTGACAAAATAAAGTAGTTCTAAGTTCTGTCTTTGTGGTTTGTTTCCTCTTGAAGTAGCCTCAAGCAAAGACTGCATAAAACACCTTCATTGGAAAGGTGTGCCAAGCTTCCAAAAAACTACTGGTTTTCAGAATACTCGGCAAATTTTTTTTCATCCGACCTTGATGATCTCTGTGGTAATGATCAGTTTACTTCGTCCACTTAGCTGCCCAATATTCACTCTTCTAGGATGAAGCGTTCGTTACCAGTAACAGTTTGAGTTTTTAGGTTTCACTCTATTTCCTCCTATATATATAGATGTGTTTGGAAGTCTAAATCAAACACGGTTTGTGCTAGCTCCTTGAAACTTGACAAAATAAAGTAGTTCTAAGTTCTGTCTTTGTGGTTTGTTTCCTCTTGAAATAGCCACAAGCAAACACTGCGTAAAACACCTTTATTGGAAAGGTGTTCCAAGCTTCCAAAATACTACTGGTTTTCTGAATACTCGGCAAATTTTTTTTCATCCGACCTTGATGATCTCTGTGGTAATGATCAGTTCAATAAGTCCACTTAGCTGCCCAATTTTCACTCTTCTAGAATGAAGCGTTCGTTACCAGTAACAGTTTGAATTTTTAGGTTTCACTCTATTTCCTCCTATACAGATAGATGTGTTTTTTAAGTCTAAATCAAACACGGTTTGTGCTAGCTCCTTGAAAATTGACAAAATAAAGTAGTTCAAAGTTCTGTCTTTGTGGTTTGTTTCGTCTTGAAATAGCCACAAGCAAAGACTGCGTAAAAAACATTCATTGGAAAGGTGTTCCAAGCTTCCAAAATACTACTGGTTTTCTGAATACTCGGAAATTTTTTTTCATCCGACCTTGATGATCTCTGTGGTAATGATCAGTTCACTAAGTCCACTTAGCTGCCCAATTTCCAATCTTCCAGGATGAAGCATTCGTTACCAGTAACAGTTTGAATTTTTAGGTTTCACTCTATTTCCTCCTATACAGATAGATGTGTTTTTTAAGTCTAAATCAAACACGGTTTGTGCTAGCTCCTTGAAACTTGACAAAATAAAGTAGTTCTAAGTTCTGTCTTTGTGGTTTGTTTCCTCTTGAAATAGCCACAAGCAAAGACTGCGTAAAACACCTTTATTGGAAAGGTGTTCCAAGCTTCCAAAATACTACTGGTTTTCTGAATACTCGGCAAATTTTTTTTCATCCGACCTTGATGATCTCTGTGGTAATGATCAGTTCACTAAGTCCACTTACCTGTCCAATTTTTACTCTTCTAGGATGAAGAGTTCGTTACCAGTAACAGTTTGAATTTTTAGGTTTCACTCTATTTCCTCCTATATATATAGATGTGTTTGGAAGTCTAAATCAAACACGGTTTGTGCTAGCTCCTTGAAACTTGACAAAATAAAGTAGTTCTAAGTTCTGTCTTTGTGGTTTGTTTCCTCTGAAAGAGGCACAAGCAAAGACTGCGTAAAACACATTCATTGGAAAGGTGTGCCAAGCTTCCAAAAAACTACTGGTTTTCGGAATACTCGGCAAATTTTTTTTCATCCGACCTTGATGATCTGTGTGGTAATGATCAGTTCACTAAGTCCACTTAGCTGCCCAATTTTCACTCTTCTAGGATGAAGCGTTCGTTACCAGTAACAGTTTGAATTTTTAGGTTTCACTCTATTTCCTCCTATACAGATAGATGTGTTTTTTAAGTCTAAATCAAACACGGTTTGTGCTAGCTCCTTGAAACTTGACAAAATAAAGTAGTTCTAAGTTCTGTCTTTGTGGTTTGTTTCCTATTGAAATAGCCAAAGCAAAGACTGTGTAAAACACATTCATTGGAAAGGTGTTACAAGCTTCCAAAATACTACTGGTTTTCTGAATACTCGGCAAATTTTTTTTCATCCGACCTTGATGATCTCTGTGGTAATGATCAGTTCACTAAGTCCACTTAGCTGCCCAATTTTCACTCTTCTAGGATGAAGAGTTCGTTACCAGTAACAGTTTGAATTTTTAGGTTTCACTCTATTTACTCCTATACAGATGATGAGTTTTTTAAGTCTAAATCAAACACGGTTTGTGCTAGCTCCTTGAAACTTGACAAAATAAAATAGTTCTAAGTTCTGTCTTTGTGGTTTGTTTCCTCTTGAAATAGCCACAAGCAAAGACTGCGTAAAACACCTTCATTGGAAAGGTGTGCCAAGCTTCCAAAAAACTACTGGTTTTCTGAATACTCGGCAAATTTTTTTTCATCCGACCTTGATGATCTCTGTGGTAATGATCAGTTCACTAAGTCCACTTAGCTGCCCAATTTTCACTCTTCTAGGATGAAGCGTTCGTTACCAGTAACAGTTTGAATTTTTAGGTTTCACTCTATTTGCTCCTATACAGATAGATGTGTTTTTTAAGTCTAAATCAAACACGGTTTGTGCTAGCTCCTTGAAACTTGACAAAATAAAGTAGTTCTAAGTTCTGTCTTTGTGGTTTGTTTCCTCTTGAAATAGCCACAAGCAAACACTGCGTAAAACACCTTCATTGGAAAGGTCGGCCAAGCTTCCAAAAAACTACTGGTTTTCTGAATACTCGGCAAATTTTTTTTCATCCGACCTTGATGATCTCTGTGGTAATGATCAGTTTACTTAGTCCACTTAGCTGCCCAATATTCACTCTTCTAGGATGAAGCGTTCGTTACCAGTAACAGTTTGAGTTTTTAGGTTTCACTCTATTTCCTCCTATATATATAGATGTGTTTGGAAGTCTAAATCAAACACGGTTTGTGCTAGCTCCTTGAAACTTGACAAAATAAAGTAGTTCTAAGTTCTGCCTTTGTGGTTTGTTTCCTCTTGAAATAGCCACAAGCAAACACTGCGTAAAACACCTTTATTGGAAAGGTGTTCCAAGCTTCCAAAATACTACTGGTTTTCTGAATACTCGGCAAATTTTTTTTCATCCGACCATGATGATCTCTGTGGTAATGATCAGTTCACTAAGTCCACTTAGCTGCCCAATTTTCCCTCTTCTAGGATGAAGCGTTCGTTACCAGTAACTGTTTGAATTTTTAGGTTTCACTCTATTTCCTCCTATACAGATAGATGGGTTTTTTAAGTCTAAATCAAACACGGTTTGTGCTAGATCCTTGAAACTTGACAAAATAAAGTAGTTCTAAGTTCTGTCTTTGTGGTTTGTTTCCTCTTGAAATAGCCACAAGCAAAGACTGCGTAAAACACATTCATTGGAAAGGTGTGACAAGCTTCCAAAATACTACTGGTTTTCTGAATACTCGGCAAATTTTTTTTCATCCGACCTTGATGATCTCTGTGGTAATGATCAGTTCACTAAGTCCACTTAGCTGCCCAACTTTCACTCTTCTAGGATGAAGCGTTCGTTACCAGTAACAGTTTGAATTTTTAGGTTTCACTCTATTTCATCCTATACAGATAGATGTGTTTTTTAAGTCTAAATCACACACGGTTTGTGCTAGCTCCTTGAAACTTGACAAAATAAAGTAGTTCTACGTTCTGACTTTGTGGTTTGTTTCCTCTTGAAATAGCCACAAGCAAAGACTGCGTAAAACACCTTTATTGGAAAGGTGTTCCAAGTTTCCAAAATACTACTGTTTTCTGAATACTCGGCAAATTTTTTTTCATCCGACCTTGATGATCTCTGTGGTAATGATCAGTTCACTTAGTCCACTTAACTGCCCAATATTCACTCTTCTAGGATGAAGCGTTCGTTACCAGTAACAGTTTGAATTTTTAGGTTTCACTCTATTTCCTCCTATACAGATAGATGTGTTTTTTAAGTCTAAATCAAACACGGTTTGTGCTAGCTCCTTGAAACTTGACAAAATAAAGTAGTTCTAAGTTCTGTCTTTGTGGTTTGTTTCCTCTTGAAATAGCCACAAGCAAACACTGCGTAAAACACCTTTATTGGAAAGGTGTTCCAAGCTTCCAAAATACTACTGGTTTTCTGAATACTCGGCAAAATTTTTTTCATCCGACCTTGATGATCTCTGTGGTAATGATCAGTTCATTAAGTCCACTTAGCTGCCCAATTTTCACTCTTCTAGGATGAAGCATTCGTTACCAGTAACAGTTTGAATTTTTAGGTTTCACTCTATTTCCTCCTATACAGATAGATGTGTTTTTTAAGTCTAATTCAAACACGGTTTGTGCTAGCTCCTTGAAACTTGACAAAATAAAGTAGTTCTAAGTTCTGTCTTTGTGGTTTGTTTCCTCTTGAAATAGCCACAAGCAAAGACTGTGTAAAACACATTCATTGGAAAGGTGTTCCAAGCTTCCAAAATACTACTGTTTTTCTGAATACTCGGCAAATTTTTTTTCATCCGACCTTGATGATCTCTGTGGTAATGATCAGTTCACTAAGTCCACTTAGCTGCCCAACTTTCACTCTTCTAGGATGAAGCGTTCGTTACCAGTAACAGTTTGAATTTTTAGGTTTCACTCTATTTCCTCCTATACAGATAGATGTGTTTTTTAAGTCTAAGTCAAACACGGTTTGTGCTAGCTCCTTGAAACTTGACAAAATAAAGTAGTTCTAAGTTCTGTCTTTGTGGTTTGTTTCCTCTTGAAATAGCCACAAGCAAACATTGCGTAAAACACCTTTATTTGAAAGGTGTTCCAAGCTTCCAAAATACTACTGGTTTTCTGAATACTCGGCAAATCTTTTTTCATCCGACCTTGATGATGTCTGTGGTAATGATCAGTTCACTAAGTCCACTTAGCTGCCCAATTTTCACTCTTCTAGGATGAAGCGTTCGTTACCAGTAACAGTTTGAATTTTTAGGTTTCACTCTATTTCCTCCTATAGAGTTAGATGTGTTTTTTGAGTCTAAATCAAACACGGTTTGTGCTAGCTCCTTGAAACTTGACAAAATAAAGTAGTTCTAAGTTCTGTCTTTGTGGTTTTTTTCCTCTGGAAATAGGCACAAGCAAAGACTGCGTAAAACACATTCATTGGAAAGGTGTGCCAAGCTTCCAAAAAACTACTGGTTTTCGGAATACTCGGCAAATTTTTTTTCATCTGACCTTGATGATCTCTGTGGTAATGATCAGTTCACTAAGTCCACTTAGCTGCCCAATTTTCACTCTTCTAGGATGAAGCGTTCGTTACCAGTAACAGTTTGAATTTTTAGGTTTCACTCTATTTCCTCCTATACAGATAGATGTGTTTTTTAAGTAAAAATCAAACACGGTTTGTGCTAGCTCCTTGAAACTTGACAAAATAAAGTAGTTCTAAGTTCTGTCTTTGTGGTTTGTTTCCTCTTGAAATAGCCACAAGCAAAGACTGCGTAAAACACCTTTATTAAAAAGGTGTTCCAAGCTTCCAAAATACTACTGGTTTTCTGAATACTCGGCAAATTTTTTTTTATCTGATCTTGATGCTCTCTGTGGTAATGATCAGTTCACTAAGTAAACTTAGCTGCCCAATTTTCACTCTTCTAGGATGAAGCGTTCGTTACCAGTAACAGTTTGAATTTTTAGGTTTCACTCTATTTCCTCCTATACAGATTGATGTGTTTTTTAAGTCTAATTCAAACACGGTTTGTGCTAGCTCCTTGAAACTTGACAAAATAAAGTAGTTTTAAGTTCTGTCTTTGTGGTTTGTTTCCTCTTGAAATAGCCACAAGCAAAGACTGCGTAAAACACATTCATTGGAAAGGTGTTCCAAGCTTCCAAAATACTACTGGTTTTCTGAATACTCGGCAAATTTTTTTTCATCCGATCTTGATGATCTCGGTGGTAATGATCAGTTCACTAAGTCCACTTAGCTGCCCAACTTTCACTCTTCTAGGATGAAGCGTTCGTTACCAGTAACAGTTTGAATTTTTAGGTTTCACTCTATTTTTTCCTATAAAGATAGATGTGTTTTTTGAGTCTAAATCAAACACGGTTTGTGCTAGCTCCTTGAAAGTTGACAAAATAAAGTAGTTCTAAGTTCTGTCTTTGTGGTTTGTTTCCTCTGGAAATAGGCACAAGCAAAGACTGCGTAAAACACATTCATTGGAAAGGTGTGCCAAGCTTCCAAAAAACTACTGGTTTTCGGAATACTCGGCAAATTTTTTTCATCCGACCTTGATGATCTCTGTGGTAATGATCAGTTCACTAAGTCCACTTAGCTGCCCAATTTTCACTCTTCTAGGATGAAGCGTTCGTTACCAGTAACAGTTTGAATTTTTAGGTTTCACTCTATTTCCTCCTATACAGATAGATGTGTTTTTTAAGTCTAAATCAAACACGGTTTGTGCTAGCTCCTTGAAACTTGACAAAATAAAGTAGTTCTAAGTACTGTCTTTGTCGTTTGTTTCCTCTTGAAATAGCCACAAGCAAACACTGCGTAAAACACCTTTATTGGAAAGGTGTTCCAAGCTTCCAAAATACTACTGGTTTTCTGAATACTCGGCAAATTTTTTTTCATCCGACCTTGATGATCTCTGTGGTAATGATCAGTTCACTAAGTCCACTTAGCTGCCCAATTTTCACTCTTCTAGGATGAAGCGTTCGTTACCAGTAACAGTTTGAATTTTTAGGTTTCACTCTATTTCCTCCTATACAGATAGATGTGTTTTTTAAGTCTAAATCAAACAGGGTTTGTGCTAGCTCCTTGAAACTTGACAAAATAAAGTAGTTCTAATTTCTGTCTTTGTGGTTTGTTTCCTTTTGAAATAGCCACAAGCAAAGACTGCATAAAACACCTTCATTGGAAAGGTGTGCCAAGCTTCCAAAAAACTACTGGTTTTCTGAATACTCGGCAAATTTTTTTTCATCCGAACTTGATGATCTCTGTGGTAATGATCAGTTTACTTAGTCCACTTAGCTGTCCAATATTCACTCTTCTAGGATGAAGCGTTCGTTACCAGTAACAGTTTGAGTTTTTACGTTTCACTCTATTTCCTCCTATATATATAGATGTGTTTGGAAGTTAAATCAAACACGGTTTGTGCTAGCTCCTTGAAACTTGACAAAATAAAGTAGTTCTAAGTTCTGTCTTTGTGGTTTGTTTCCTCTTGAAATAGGCACAAGCAACGACTGCGTAAAACACATTCATTGGAAAGGTGTGCCAAGCTTGCAAAAAACTACTGGTTTTCGGAATACTCGGCAAATTTTTTTTCATCCGACCTTGATGATCTCTGTGGTAATGATCAGTTCACTAAGTCCACTTAGCTGCCCAATTTTCACTCTTCTAGGATGAAGCGTTCGTTACCAGTAAGAGTTTGAATTTTTAGGTTTCACTCTATTTGCTCCTATGCAGATAGATGTGTTTTTAAGTCTAAATCAAACACGGTTTGTGCTAGCTCCTTGAAACTTGACAAAATAAAGTAGTTCTAAGTTCTGTCTTTGTGGTTTGTTTCCTCTTGAAATAGCCACAAGCAAACACTGCGTAAAACACCTTTATTGGAAATGTGTTCCAAGCTTCCAAAATACTACTGGTTTTCTGAATACTCGGCAAATTTTTTTCATCCGACCTTGATGATCTCTGTGGTAATGATCATTTCACTAAGTCCACTTAGCTGCCCAATTTTCACTCTTCTAGGATGAAGCGTTCGTTACCAGTAACAGTTTGAATTTTTAGGTTTCACTCTATTTCCTCCTATACAGATAGATGTGTTTTTTAAGTCTAATTCAAACACGGTTTGTGCTAGCTCCTTGAAACTTGACAAAATAAAGTAATTCTAAGTTCTGTCTTTGTGGTTTGTTTCCTCTTGAAATAGCCACAAGCAAAGACTGCGTAAAACACATTCATTGGAAAGGTGTGCCAAGCTTCCAAAAAACTACTGGTTTTCTGAATACTCGGCATATTTTTTTTCATCCGACCTTGATGATCTCTGTGGTAATGATCAGTTTACTTAGTCCACTTAGCTGTCCAATATTCACTCTTCTAGGATGAAGCGTTCGTTACCAGTAACAGTTTGAGTTTTTAGGTTTCACTCTATTTCCTCCTATATATATAGATGTGTTTGGAAGTTAAATCAAACACGGTTTGTGCTAGCTCCTTGAAACTTGACAAAATAAAGTAGTTCTAAGTTCTGTCTTTGTGGTTTGTTTCCTCTTGAAAGAGGCACAAGCAAAGACTGCGTAAAACACATTCATTGGAAAGGTGTGCCAAGCTTCCAAAAAACTACTGGTTTTCGGAATACTCGGCAAATTTTTTTTCATCCGACCTTGATGATCTCTGTGGTAATGATCAGTTCACTAAGTCCACTTAGCTGCCCAATTTTCACTCTTCTAGGATGAAGCGTTCGTTACCAGTAACAGTTTGAATTTTTAGGTTTCACTCTATTTCCTCCTATAAAGATAGATGTGTTTTTTGAGTCTAAATCAAACACGGATTGTGCTAGCTCCTTGAAACTTGACAAAATAAAGTAGTTCTAAGTTCTGTCTTTGTGGTTTGTTTCCTCTGGAAATAGGCACAAGCAAAGACTGCGTACAACACATTCATTGGAAAGGTGTGCCAAGCTTCCAAAAAACTACTGGTTTTCGGAATACTCGGCAAATTTTTTTTTATCCGATCTTGATGCTCTCTGTGGTAATGATCAGTTCACTAAGTAAACTTAGCTGCCCAATTTTCACTCTTCTAGGATGAAGCGTTCGTTACCAGTAACAGTTTGAATTTTTAGGTTTCACTCTATTTCCTCCTATACAGATAGATGTGTTTTTTAAGTCTAAATCAAACACGGTTTGTGCTAGCTCCTTGAAACTTGACAAAATAAAGTAGTTCTAAGTTCTGTCTTTGTGGTTTGTTTCCTCTTGAAATAGCCACAAGCAAACACTGCGTAAAACACCTTTATTGGAAAGGTGTTCCAAGCTTCCAAAATACTACTGGTTTTCTGAATACTCGGCAAATTTTTTTTCATCCGACCTTGATGATCTCTGTGGTAATGATCAGTTCACTAAGTCCACTTAGCTGCCCAATTTTCACTCTTCTAGGATGAAGCGTTCGTTACCAGTAACAGTTTGAATTTTTAGGTTTCACTCTATTTCCTCCTATACAGATAGATGTGTTTTTTAAGTCTAAATCAAACAGGGTTTGTGCTAGCTCCTTGAAACTTGACAAAATAAAGTAGTTCTAATTTCTGTCTTTGTGGTTTGTTTCCTTTTGAAATAGCCACAAGCAAAGACTGCATAAAACACCTTCATTGGAAAGGTGTGCCAAGCTTCCAAAAAACTACTGGTTTTCTGAATACTCGGCAAATTTTTTTTCATCCGAACTTGATGATCTCTGTGGTAATGATCAGTTTACTTAGTCCACTTAGCTGTCCAATATTCACTCTTCTAGGATGAAGCGTTCGTTACCAGTAACAGTTTGAGTTTTTACGTTTCACTCTATTTCCTCCTATATATATAGATGTGTTCGGAAGTTAAATCAAACACGGTTTGTGCTAGCTCCTTGAAACTTGACAAAATAAAGTAGTTCTAAGTTCTGTCTTTGTGGTTTGTTTCCTCTTGAAATAGGCACAAGCAACGACTGCGTAAAACACATTCATTGGAAAGGTGTGCCAAGCTTGCAAAAAACTACTGGTTTTCGGAATACTCGGCAAATTTGTTTTCATCCGACCTTGATGATCTCTGTGGTAATGATCAGTTCACTAAGTCCACTTAGCTGCCCAATTTTCACTCTTCTAGGATGAAGCGTTCGTTACCAGTAAGAGTTTGAATTTTTAGGTTTCACTCTATTTGCTCCTATGCAGATAGATGTGTTTTTAAGTCTAAATCAAACACGGTTTGTGCTAGCTCCTTGAAACTTGACAAAATAAAGTAGTTCTAAGTTCTGTCTTTGTGGTTTGTTTCCTCTTGAAATAGCCACAAGCAAACACTGCGTAAAACACCTTTATTGGAAATGTGTTCCAAGCTTCCAAAATACTACTGGTTTTCTGAATACTCGGCAAATTTTTTTCATCCGACCTTGATGATCTCTGTGGTAATGATCATTTCACTAAGTCCACTTAGCTGCCCAATTTTCACTCTTCTAGGATGAAGCGTTCGTTACCAGTAACAGTTTGAATTTTTAGGTTTCACTCTATTTCCTCCTATACAGATAGATGTGTTTTTTAAGTCTAATTCAAACACGGTTTGTGCTAGCTCCTTGAAACTTGACAAAATAAAGTAATTCTAAGTTCTGTCTTTGTGGTTTGTTTCCTCTTGAAATAGCCACAAGCAAAGACTGCGTAAAACACATTCATTGGAAAGGTGTGCCAAGCTTCCAAAAAACTACTGGTTTTCTGAATACTCGGCATATTTTTTTTCATCCGACCTTGATGATCTCTGTGGTAATGATCAGTTTACTTAGTCCACTTAGCTGTCCAATATTCACTCTTCTAGGATGAAGCGTTCGTTACCAGTAACAGTTTGAGTTTTTAGGTTTCACTCTATTTCCTCCTATATATATAGATGTGTTTGGAAGTTAAATCAAACACGGTTTGTGCTAGCTCCTTGAAACTTGACAAAATAAAGTAGTTCTAAGTTCTGTCTTTGTGGTATGTTTCCTCTTGAAAGAGGCACAAGCAAAGACTGCGTAAAACACATTCATTGGAAAGGTGTGCCAAGCTTCCAAAAAACTACTGGTTTTCGGAATACTCGGCAAATTTTTTTTCATCCGACCTTGATGATCTCTGTGGTAATGATCAGTTCACTAAGTCCACTTAGCTGCCCAATTTTCACTCTTCTAGGATGAAGCGTTCGTTACCAGTAACAGTTTGAATTTTTAGGTTTCACTCTATTTCCTCCTATAAAGATAGATGTGTTTTTTGAGTCTAAATCAAACACGGTTTGTGCTAGCTCCTTGAAACTTGACAAAATAAAGTAGTTCTAAGTTCTGTCTTTGTGGTTTGTTTCCTCTGGAAATAGGCACAAGCAAAGACTGCGTACAACACATTCATTGGAAAGGTGTGCCAAGCTTCCAAAAAACTACTGGTTTTCGGAATACTCGGCAAATTTTTTTTTATCCGATCTTGATGCTCTCTGTGGTAATGATCAGTTCACTAAGTAAACTTAGCTGCCCAATTTTCACTCTTCTAGGATGAAGCGTTCGTTACCAGTAACAGTTTGAATTTTTAGGTTTCACTCTATTTCCTCCTATACAGATAGATGTGTTTTTTAAGTCTAAATCAAACACGGTTTGTGCTAGCTCCTTGAAACTTGACAAAATAAAGTAGTTCTAAGTTCTGTCTTTGTGGTTTGTTTCCTCTTGAAATAGCCACAAGCAAACACTGCGTAAAACACCTTTATTGGAAAGGTGTTCCAAGCTTCCAAAATACTACTGGTTTTCTGAATACTCGGCAAATTTTTTTTCATCCGACCTTGATGATCTCTGTGGTAATGATCATTTCACTAAGTCCACTTAGCTGCCCAATTTTCACTCTTCTAGGATGAAGCGTTCGTTACCAGTAACAGTTTGAATTTTTAGGTTTCACTCTATTTCCTCCTATACAGATAGATGTGTTTTTTAAGTCTAATTCAAACACGGTTTGTGCTAGCTCCTTGAAACTTGACAAAATAAAGTAGTTCTAAGTTCTGTCTTTGTGGTTTGTTTCCTCTTGAAATAGCCACAAGCAAAGACTGCGTAAAACACATTCATTGGAAAGGTGTGCCAAGCTTCCAAAAAACTACTGGTTTTCTGAATACTCGGCAAATTTTTTTTCATCCGACCTTGATGATCTCTGTGGTAATGATCAGTTTACTTAGTCCACTTAGCTGTCCAATATTCACTCTTCTAGGATGAAGCGTTCGTTACCAGTAACAGTTTGAGTTTTTAGGTTTCACTCTATTTCCTCCTATATATATAGATGTGTTTGGAAGTTAAATCAAACACGGTTTGTGCTAGCTCCTTGAAACTTGACAAAATAAAGTAGTTCTAAGTTCTGTCTTTGTGGTTTGTTTCCTCTTGAAAGAGGCACAAGCAAAGACTGCGTAAAACACATTCATTGGAAAGGTGTGCCAAGCTTCCAAAAAACTACTGGTTTTCGGAATACTCGGCAAATTTTTTTTCATCCGACCTTGATGATCTCTGTGGTAATGATCAGTTCACTAAGTCCACTTAGCTGCCCAATTTTCACTCTTCTAGGATGAAGCGTTCTTTACCAGTAACAGTTTGAATTTTTAGGTTTCACTCTATTTCCTCCTATACAGATAGATGTGTTTTTGAAGTCTAAATCAAACACGGTTTGTGCTAGCTCCTTGAAACTGGACAAAATAAAGTAGTTCTAAGTTCTGTCTTTGTGGTTTGTTTCCTCTTGAAATAGCCACAAGCAAACGCTGCGTAAAACACCTTTATTGGAAAGGTGTTCCAAGCTTCCAAAATACTACTGGTTTTCTGAATACTCGGCAAATTTTTTTTCATCCGACCTTGATGATCTCTGTGGTAATGATCAGTTCACTAAGTCCACTTAGCTGCCCAATTTTCACTCTTCTAGGATGAAGCGTTCGTTACCAGTAACAGTTTGAAATTTATTTTTCACTCTATTTCCTCCTATACAGATAGATGTGTTTTTTAAGTCTAAATCAAACACGGTTTGTGCTAGCTCCTTGAAACTTGACAAAATAAAGTAGTTCTAATTTCTGTCTTTGTGGTTTGTTTCCTCTTGAAATAGCCACAAGCAAAGACTGCGTAAAACACCTTCATTGGAAAGGTGCGCCAAGCTTCCAAAATACTACTGGTTTTCTGAATACTCGGCAAATTTTTTTTTCATCCGACCTTGATGATCTCTGTGGTAATGATCAGTTCACTAAGTCCACTTAGCTGCCCAATTTTCACTCTTCTAGGATGAAGCGTTCGTTACCAGTAACAGTTTGAATTTTTAGGTTTCACTCTATTTCCTCCTATACAGATAGATGTGTTTTTCAAGTCTAAATCAAACAGGGTTTGTGCTAGCTCCTTGAAACTTGACAAAATAAAGTAGTTCTAATTTCTGTCTTTGTGGTTTGTTTCCTCTTGAAATAGCCACAAGCAAAGACTGCGTAAAACACCTTCATTGGAAAGGTGCGCCAAGCTTCCAAAAAACTACTGGTTTTCTGAATACTCGGCAAATTTTTTTTCATCCGACCTTGATGATCTCTGTGGTAATGATCAGTTTACTTAGTCCACTTAGCTGTCCAATATTCACTCTTCTAGGATGAAGCGTTCGTTAACAGTAACAGTTTGAGTTTTTAGGTTTCACTCTATTTCCTCCTATATATATATAGATGTGTTTGGAAGTTAAATCAAACACGGTTTGTGCTAGCTCCTTGAAACTTGACAAAATAAAGTAGTTCTAAGTTCTGTCTTTGTGGTTTGTTTCCTCTTGAAATAGGCACAAGCAAAGACTGCGTAAAACACATTCATTGGAAAGGTGTGCCAAGCTTCCAAAAAACTACTGGTTTTCGGAATACTCGGCAAATTTTTTTTCATCCGACCTTGATGATCTCTGTGGTAATGATCAGTTCACTAAGTCCACTTAGCTGCCCAATTTTCACTCTTCTAGGATGAAGCGTTCTTTACCAGTAACAGTTTGAATTTTTAGGTTTCACTCTATTTCCTCCTATACAGATAGATGTGTTTTTAAGTCTAAATCAAACACGGTTTGTGCTAGCTCCTTGAAACTTGACAAAATAAAGTAGTTCTAAATTCTGTCTTTGTGGTTTGTTTCCTCTTGAAATAGCCACAAGCAAACACTGCGTAAAACACCTTTATTGGAAAGGTGTTCCAAGCTTCCAAAATACTACTGGTTTTCTGAATACTCGGCAAATTTTTTTCATCCGACCTTGATGATCTCTGTGGTAATGATCATTTCACTAAGTCCACTTAGCTGCCCAATTTTCACTCTTCTAGGATGAAGCGTTCGTTACCAGTAACAGTTTGAATTTTTAGGTTTCACTCTATTTCCTCCTATACAGATAGATGTGTTTTTTAAGTCTAAATCAAACACGGTTTGTGCTAGCTCCTTGAAACTGGACAAAATAAAGTAGTTCTAAGTTCTGTCTTTGTGGTTTGTTTCCTCTTGAAATAGCCACAAGCAAACACTGCGTAAAACACCTTTATTGGAAAGGTGTTCCAAGCTTCCAAAATACTACTGGTTTTCTGAATACTCGGCAAATTTTTTTTCATCCGACCTTGATGATCTCTGTGGTAATGATCAGTTCACTAAGTCCACTTAGCTGCCCAATTTTCACTCTTCTAGGATGAAGCGTTCGTTACCAGTAACAGTTTGAATTTTTAGGTTTCACTCTATTTCCTCCTATACAGATAGATGTGTTTTTTAAGTCTAAATCAAGCAGGGTTTGTGCTAGCTCCTTGAAACTTGACAAAATAAAGTAGTTCTAATTTCTGTCTTTGTGGTTTGTTTCCTCTTGAAATAGCCACAAGCAAAGACTGCGTAAAACACCTTCATGGGAAAGGTGCGCCAAGCTTCCAAAAAACTACTGGTTTTCTGAATACTCGGCAAATTTTTTTTCATCCGACCTTGATGATCTCTGTGGTAATGATCAGTTTACTTAGTCCACTTAGCTGTCCAATATTCACTCTTCTAGGATGAAGCTTTCGTTACCAGTAACAGTTTGAGTTTTTAGGTTTCACTCTATTTCCTCCTATATATATAGATGTGTTTGGAAGTTAAATCAAACACGGTTTGTGCTAGCTCCTTGAAACTTGACAAAATAAAGTAGTTCTAAGTTCTGTCTTTGTGGTTTGTTTCCTCTTGAAATAGGCACAAGCAAAGACTGCGTAAAACACATTCATTGGAAAGGTGTGCAAAGCTTGCAAAAAACTACTGGTTTTCGGAATACTCGGCAAATTTTTTTTCATCCGACCTTGATGATCTCTGTGGTAATGATCAGTTCACTAAGTCCACTTAGCTGCCCAATTTTCACTCTTCTAGGATGAAGCGTTCGTTACCAGTAACAGTTTGAATTTTTAGGTTTCACTCTATTTGCTCCTATGCAGATAGATGTGTTTTTAAGTCTAAATCAAACACGGTTTGTGCTAGCTCCTTGAAACTTGACAAAATAAAGTAGTTCTAAATTCTGTCTTTGTGGTTTGTTTCCTCTTGAAATAGCCACAAGCAAACACTGCGTAAAACACCTTTATTGGAAATGTGTTCCAAGCTTCCAAAATACTACTGGTTTTCTGAATACTCGGCAAATTTTTTTCATCCGACCTTGATGATCTCTGTGGTAATGATCATTTCACTAAGTCCACTTAGCTGCCCAATTTTCACTCTTCTAGGATGAAGCGTTCGTTACCAGTAACAGTTTGAATTTTTCGGTTTCACTGTATTTCCTCCTATACAGATAGATGTGTTTTTTAAGTCTAATTCAAACACGGTTTGTGCTAGCTCCTTGAAACTTGACAAAATAAAGTAGTTCTAAGTTCTGTCTTTGTGGTTTGTTTCCTCTTGAAATAGCCACAAGCAAAGACTGCGTAAAACACATTCATTGGAAAGGTGTGCCAAGCTTCCAAAAAACTACTGGTTTTCTGAATACTCGGCAAATTTTTTTTCATCCGACCTTGATGATCTCTGTGGTAATGATCAGTTTACTTAGTCCACTTAGCTGTCCAATATTCACTCTTCTAGGATGAAGCGTTCGTTACCAGTAACAGTTTGAGTTTTTAGGTTTCACTCTATTTCCTCCTATATATATAGATGTGTTTGGAAGTTAAATCAAACACGGTTTGTGCTAGCTCCTTGAAACTTGACAAAATAAAGTATTTCTAAGTTCTGTCTTTGTGGTTTGTTTCCTCTTGAAAGAGGCACAAGCAAAGACTGCGTAAAACACATTCATTGGAAAGGTGTGCCAAGCTTCCAAAAAACTACTGGTTTTCGGAATACTCGGCAAATTTTTTTTCATCCGACCTTGATGATCTCTGTGGTAATGATCAGTTCACTAAGTCCACTTAGCTGCCCAATTTTCACTCTTCTAGGATGAAGCGTTCGTTACCAGTAACAGTTTGAATTTTTAGGTTTCACTCTATTTCCTCCTATACAGATAGATGTGTTTTTTAAGTCTAAATCAAACACGGTTTGTGCTAGCTCCTTGAAACTTGACAAAATAAAGTAGTTCTAAGTTCTGTCTTTGTGGTTTGTTTTCTCTTGAAATAGCCACAAGCAAACACTGCGTAAAACACCTTTATTAAAAAGGTGTTCCAAGCTTCCAAAATACTACTGGTTTTCTGAATACTCGGCAAATTTTTTTTCATCCGACCTTGATGCTCTCTGTGGTAATGATCAGTTCAGTAAGTCCACTTAGCTGCCCAATTTTCACTCTTCTAGGATGAAGCGTTCGTTACCAGTCACAGTTTGAATTTTTAGGTTTCACTCTATTTCCTCCTATACAGATTGATGTGTTTTTTAAGTCTAATTCAAACACGGTTTGTGCTAGCTCCTTGAAACTTGACAAAATAAAGTAGTTTTAAGTTCTGTCTTTGTGGTTTGTTTCCTCTTGAAATAGCCACAAGCAAGGACTGCGTAAAACACATTCATTGGAAAGGTGTTCCAAGCTTCCAAAATACTACTGGTTTTCTGAATACTCGGCAAATTTTTTTTCATCCGACCTTGATGATCTCGGTGGTAATGATCAGTTCACTAAGTCCACTTAGCTGCCCAACTTTCACTCTTCTAGGATGAAGCGTTCGTTACCAGTAACAGTTTGAATTTTTAGGTTTCACTCTATTTCCTCCTATAGAGATAGATGTGTTTTTTAAGTCTAAATCAAACACGGTTTGTGCTAGCTCCTTGAAACTTGACAAAATAAATTAGTTCTAAGTTCTGTCTTTGTGGTTTGTTTCCTCTTGAAATAGCCACAAGCAAAGACTGCGTAAAACACATTCATTGGAAAGGTGTTCCAAGCTTCCAAAATACTACTGTTTTTCTGAATACTCGGCAAATTTTTTTTCATCCGACCTTGATGATCTCTGTGGTAATGATCAGTTCACTAAGTCCACTTAGCTGCCCAATTTTCACTCTTCTAGGATGAAGCGTTCGTTACCAGTAACAGTTTGAATTTTTAGGTTTCACTCTATTTCCTCCTATAAAGATAGATGTGTTTTTTGAGTCTAAATCAAACACGGTTTGTGCTAGCTCCTTGAAACTTGACAAAATAAAGTAGTTCTAAGTTCTGCCTTTGTGGTTTGTTTCCTCTCGAAATAGGCACAAGCAAAGACTGCGTAAAACACATTCATTGGAAAGGTGTGCCAAGCTTCCAAAAAACTACTGGTTTTCGGAATACTCGGCAAATTTTTTTTCATCCGACCTTGATGATCTCTGTGGTAATGATCAGTTCACTAAGTCCACTTAGCTGCCCAATTTTCACTCTTCTAGGATGAAGCGTTCATTACCAGTAACAGTTTGAATTTTTAGGTTTCACTCTATTTCCTCCTATACAGATAGATGTGTTTTTTAAGTCTAAATCAAACACGGTTTGTGCTAGCTCCTTGAAACTTGACAAAATAAAGTAGTTCTAAGTTCTGTCTTTGTGGTTTGTTTCCTCTTGAAATAGCCACAAGCAAACACTGCGTAAAACACCTTTATTGGAAAGGTGTTCCAAGCTTCCAAAATACTACTGGTTTTCTGAATACTCGGCAAATTTTTTTTCATCCGACCTTGATGATCTCTGTGGTAATGATCAGTTCACTAAGTCCACTTAGCTGCCCAATTTTCACTCTTCTAGGATGAAGCGTTCGTTACCAGAAACAGTTTGAATTTTTAGGTTTCACTCTATTTCCTCCTATACAGATAGATGTGTTTTTTAAGTCTAAATCAAACAGGGTTTGTGCTAGCTCCTTGAAACTTGACAAAATAAAGTAGTTCTAATTTCTGTCTTTGTGGTTTGTTTCCTCTTGAAATAGCCACAAGCAATGACTGCGTAAAACACCTTCATTGGAAAGGTGTGCCAAGCTTCCAAAAAACTACTGGTTTTCTGAATACTCGGCAAATTTTTTTTCATCCGACCTTGATGATCTCTGTGGTAATGATCAGTTTACTTAGTCCACTTAGCTGTCCAATATTCACTCTTCTAGGATGAAGCGTTCGTTACCAGTAACAGTTTGAGTTTTTAGGTTTCACTTTATTTCCTCCTATATATATAGATGTGTTTGGAAGTTAAATCAAACACGGTTTGTGCTAGCTCCTTGAAACTTGACAAAATAAAGTAGTTCTAAGTTCTGTCTTTGTGGTTTGTTTCCTCCTGAAATAGGCACAAGCAAAGACTGCGTAAAACACATTCATTGGAAAGGTGTGCCAAGCTTCCAAAAAACTACTGGTTTTCGGAATACTCGGCAAATTTTTTTTCATCCGACCTTGATGATCTCTGTGGTAGTGATCAGTTCACTAAGTCCACTTAGCTGCCCAATTTTCACTCTTCTAGGATGAAGCGTTCGTTACCAGTAACAGTTTGAATTTTTAGGTTTCACTCTATTTCCTCCTATACAGATAGATGTGTTTTTTAAGTCTAAATCAAACACGGTTTGTGCTAGCTCCTTGAAACTTGACAAAATAAAGTAGTTCTAAGTTCTGTCTTTGTGGTTTGTTTCCTCTTGAAATAGCCACAAGCAAACACTGCATAAAACACCTTTATTGGAAAGGTGTTCCAAGCTTCCAAAATACTACTGGTTTTCTGAATACTCGGCAAATTTTTTTTTCATCCGACCTTGATGATCTCTGTGGTAATGATCAGTTTACTTAGTCCACTTAGCTGCCCAACTTTCAATCTTCTAGGATGAAGCGTTCGTTACCAGTAACAGTTTGAATTTTTAGGTTTCACTCTATTTGCTCCTATACAGATAGATGTGTTTTTTAAGTCTAAATCAAACACGGTTTGTGGTAGCTCCTTGAAACTTGACAAAATAAAGTAGTTCTAATTTCTGTCTTTGTGGAATGTTTCCTCTTGAAATAGCCACAAGCAAAGACTGCGTAAAACACCTTCATTGGAAAGGTGTGCCAAGCTTCCAAAAAACTACTGGTTTTCTGAATACTCGGCAAATTTTTTTTTCATCCGACCTTGATGATCTCTGTGGTAATGATCAGTTTACTTAGTCCACTTAGCTGTCCAATATTCACTCTTCTAGGATGAAGCGTTCGTTACCAGTAACAGTTTGAGTTTTTAGGTTTCACTCTATTTCCTCCTATATATATAGATGTGTTTGGAAGTTAAAACAAACACGGTTTGTGCTAGCTCCTTGAAACTTGACAAAATAAAGTAGTTCTAAGTTCTGTCTTTGTGGTTTGTTTCCTCTTGAAATAGGCACAAGCAAAGACTGCGTAAAACACATTCATTGGAAAGGTGTGCCAAGCTTCCAAAAAACTACTGGTTTTCGGAATACTCGGCAAATTTTTTTTCATCCGACCTTGATGATCTCTGTGGTAATGATCAGTTCACTAAGTCCACTTAGCTGCCCAATTTTCACTCTTCTAGGATGAAGCGTTCGTTACCAGTAACAGTTTGAATTTTTAGGTTTCACTCTATTTCCTCCTATACAGATAGATGTGTTTTTTAAGTCTAAATCAAACACGGTTTGTGCTACCTCCTTGAAACTTGACAAAATAAAGTAGTTCTAAGTTCTGTCTTTGTGGTTTGTTTCCTCTTGAAATAGCCACAAGCAAACACTGCGTAAAACACCTTTATTGGAAATGTGTTCCAAGCTTCCAAAATACTACTGGTTTTCTGAATACTCGGCAAATTTTTTTCATCCGACCTTGATGATCTCTGTGGTAATGATCAGTTCACTAAGTCCACTTAGCTGCCCAACTTTCACTCTTCTAGGATGAAGCGTTCGTTACCAGTAACAGTTTGAATTTTTAGGTTTCACTCTATTTCCTCCTATAGAGATAGATGTGTTTTTTAAGTGTAAATCAAACACGGTTTGTGCTAGCTCCTTGAAACTTGACAAAATAAATTAGTTCTAAGTTCTGTCTTTGTGGTTTGTTTCCTCTTGAAATAGCCACAAGCAAAGACTGCGTAAAACGCATTCATTGGAAAGGTGTTCCAAGCTTCCAAAATACTACTGTTTTTCTGAATACTCGGCAAATTTTTTTTCATCCGACCTTGATGATCTCTGTGGTAATGATCAGTTCACTAAGTCCACTTAGCTGCCCAATTTTCACTCTTCTAGGATGAAGCGTTCGTTACCAGTAACAGTTTGAATTTTTAGGTTTCACTCTATTACCTCCTATAAAGATAGATGTGTTTTTTGAGTCTAAATCAAACACGGTTTGTGCTAGCTCCTTGAAACTTGACAAAATAAAGTAGTTCTAAGTTCTCTCTTTGTGGTTTGTTTCCTCTTGAAATAGCCACAAGCAAAGACTGCGTAAAACACATTCATTGGAAATGTGTGCCAAGCTTCCAAAAAACTACTGGTTTTCGGAATACTCGGCAAATTTTTTTTCATCCGAACTTGATGATCTCTGTGGTAATGATCAGTTCACTAAGTCCACTTAGCTGCCCAATTTTCACTCTTCTAGGATGAAGCATTCGTTACCAGTAACAGTTTGAATTTTTAGGTTTCACTCTATTTCCTCCTATACAGATAGATGTGTTTTTTAAGTCTAAATCAAACACGGTTTGTGCTAGCTCCTTGAAACTTGACAAAATAAAGTAGTTCTAAGTTCTGTCTTTGCGGTTTGTTTCCTCTTGAAATAGCCACAAGCAAACACTGCGTAAAACACCTTTATTGGAAAGGTGTTCCAAGCTTCCAAAATACTACTGGTTTTCTGAATACTCGGCAAATTTTTTTTCATCCGACCTTGATGATCTCTGTGGTAATGATCAGTTCACTAAGTCCACTTAGCTGCCCAATTTTCACTCTTCTAGGATGAAGCGTTCGTTACCAGTAACAGTTTGAATTTTTAGGTTTCACTCTATTTCCTCCTATACAGATAGATGTGTTTTTTAAGTCTAAATCAAACAGGGTTTGTGCTAGCTCCTTGAAACTTGACAAAATAAAGTAGTTCTAATTTCTGTCTTTGTGGTTTGTTTCCTCTTGAAATAGCCACAAGCAAAGACTGCGTAAAACACCTTCATTGGAAAGGTGTGCCAAGCTTCCAAAAAACTACTGGTTTTCTGAATACTATGCAAATTTTTTTTCATCCGACCTTGATGATCTCTGTGGTAATGATCAGTTTACTTAGTCCACTTAGCTGTCCAATATTCACTCTTCTAGGATGAAGCGTTCGTTACCAGTAACAGTTTGAGTTTTTAGGTTTCACTCTATTTCCTCCTATATATATAGATGTGTTTGGAAGTTAAATCAAACACGGTTTGTGCTAGCTCCTTGAAACTTGACAAAATAAAGTAGTTCTAAGTTCTGTCTTTGTGGTTTGTTTCCTCTTGAAATAGGCACAAGCAAAGACTGCGTAAAACACATTCATTGGAAAGGTGTGCCAAGCTTCCAAAAAACTACTGGTTTTCGGAATACTCGGCAAATTTTTTTTCATCCGACCTTGATGATCTCAGTGGTAATGATCAGTTCACTAAGTCCACTTAGCTGTCCAATTTTCACTCTTCTAGGATGAAGCGTTCGTTACCAGTAACAGTTTGAATTTTTAGGTTTCACTCTATTTGCTCCTATACAGATAGATGTGTTTTTTAAGTCTAAATCAAACACGGTTTGTGCTAGCTCCTTGAAACTTGACAAAATAAAGTAGTTCTAAATTCTGTCTTTGTGGTTTGTTTCCTATTGAAATAGCCACAAGCAAACACTGCGTAAAACACCTTTATTGGAAATGTGTTCCAAGCTTCCAAAATACTACTGGTTTTCTGAATACTCGACAAATTTTTTTCATCCGACCTTGATGATCTCTGTGGTAATGATCAGTTCACTAAGTCCACTTAGCTTCCCAATTTTCACTCTTCTAGGATGAAGCGTTCGTTACCAGTAACAGTTTGAATTTTTAGGTTTCACTCTATTTCCTCCTATAGAGATAGATGTGTTTTTTAAGTCTAATTCAAACACGGTTTGTGCTAGCTCCTTGAAACTTGACAAAATAAAGTAGTTCTAAGTTCTCTCTTTGTGGTTTGTTTCCTCTTGAAATAGCCACAAGCAAAGACTGCGTAAAACACATTCATTGGAAAGGTGTTCCAAGCTTCCAAAATACTACTGGTTTTCTGAATACTCGGCAAATTTTTTTTCATCCGAACTTGATGATCTCTGTGGTAATGATCAGTTCACTAAGTCCACTTAGCTGCCCAACTTTCACTCTTCCAGGATGAAGCGTTCGTTACCAGTAACAGTTTGAATTTTTAGGTTTCACTCTATTTCCTCCTATACAGATAGATGTGTTTTTTGAGTCTAAATCAAACACGGTTTCTGCCAGCTCCTTGAAACTTGACAAAATAAAGTAGTTCTAAGTTCTGTCTTTGTGGTTTGTTTCCTCTTGAAAGAGCCACAAGAAAAGACTGCGTAAAACACATTCATTGGAAAGGTGTGCCAAGCTTCCAAAATACTACTGGTTTTCTGAATACTCGGCAAATTTTTTTTCATCCTACCTTGATGATCTCTGTGGTAATGATCAGTTCACTAAGTCCACGTAGCTGCCCAACTGTCACTCTTCTAGGATGAAGCGTTCGTTACCAGTAACAGTTTGAATTTTTAGGTTTCACTCTATTTCCCCCTATACAGATAGATGAGTTTTTTAAGTCTAAATCAAACACGGTTTGTGCTAGCTCCTTTAAACTTGAGAAAATAAAGTAGTTCTAAGTTCTGTCTTTGTGGTTTGTTTCCTCTTGAAATAGCCACAAGCAAAGACTGCGTAAAACACCTTCATTGGAAAGGTGTGCCAAGCTTCCAAAAATCTACTGGTTTTCTGAATATTCGGCAAAATTTTTTTCATCCGACCTTGATGATCTCTGTGGTAATGATCAGTTCACTTAGTCCACTTAGGTGCCCAATATTCACTCTTCTAGGATGAAGCGTTCGTTTTCCAGTAACAGTTTGAGTTTTTAGGTTTCACTCTATTTTCTCCTATATATATAGATGTGTTTGGAAGTCTAAATCAAACACGGTTTGTGCTAGCTCCTTGAAACTTGACAAAATAAAGTAGTTCTAAGTTCTGTCTTTGTGGTTTGTTTCCTCTTGAAATAGGCACAAGCAAAGACTGCGTAAAACACATTCATTGGAAAGGTTTGCCAAGCTTCCAAAAAACTACTGGTTTTCGGAATACTCGGCAAATTTTTTTTCATCCGACCTTGATGATCTCTGTGGTAATGATCAGTTCACTAAGTCCACTTAGCTGCCCAATTTTCACTCTTCTAGGATGAAGCGTTCATTACCAGTAACAGTTTGAATTTTTAGGTTTCACTCTATTTCCTCCTATACAGATAGATGTGTTTTTTAAGTCTAAATCAAACAGGGTTTGTGCTAGCTCTTTGAAACTTGACAAAATAAAGTAGTTTTAAGTTCTGTCTTTGTAGTTTGTTTCCTCTTGAAATAGCCACAAGCAAAGACTGCGTAAAACACCTTCATTGGAAAGGTGTGCCAAGCTTCCAAAAAACTACTGGTTTTCTGAATACTCGGCAAATTTTTTTTCATCCGACCTTGATGATCTCTGTGGTAATGATCAGTTTACTTAGTCCACTTAGCTGTCCAATATTCACTCTTCTAGGATGAAGCGTTCGTTACCAGTAACAGTTTGAGTTTTTAGGTTTCACTCTATTTCCTCCTATATATATAGATGTGTTTGGAAGTTAAATCAAACACGGTTTGTGCTAGCTCCTTGACTCTTGACAAACTAAAGTAGTTCTAAGTTCTGTCTTTGTGGTTTGTTTCCTCCTGAAATAGGCACAAGCAAAGACTGCGTAAAACACATTCATTGGAAAGGTTTGCCAAGCTTCCAAAAAACTACTGGTTTTCGGAATACTCGGCAAATTTTTTTCATCCGACCTTGATGATCTCTGTGGTAATGATCAGTTCACTAAGTCCACTTAGCTGCCCAATTTTCACTCTTCTAGGATGAAACGATCGTTACCAGTAACAGTTTGAATTTTTAGGTTTCACTCTATTTCCTCCTATACAGATAGATGTGTTTTTTAAGTCTAAATCAAACACGGTTTGTGCTAGCTCCTTGAAACTTGACAAAATAATGTAGTTCTAAGTTCTGTGTTTGTGGTTTGTTTCCTCTTGAAATAGCCACAAGCAAACACTGCGTAAAACACCTTTATTGGAAAGGTGTTCCAAGCATCCAAAATACTACTGGTTTTCTGAATACTCGGCAAATTTTTTTTCATCCGACCTTGATGATCTCTGTGGTAACGATCAGTTCACTAATTCCACTTAGCTGCCCAATTTTCACTCTTCTAGGATGACGCGTTCGTTACCAGTAACAGTTTGAATTTTTAGGTTTCACTCTATTTCCTCCTATACAGATAGATGTGTTTTTTAAGTCTAAATCAAACAGGGTTTGTGCTAGCTCCTTGAAACTTGACAAAATAAAGTAGGTCAAAGTTCTGTCTTTGTGGTTTGTTTCCTCTTGAAATAGCCACAAGCAAAGACTGCGTAAAACACCTTCATTTGAAAGGTGTGCCAAGCTTCCAAAAAACGACTGGTTTTCTGAATACTCGGCAAATTTTTTTTCATCCGACCTTGATGATCTCTGTGGTAATGATCAGTTTACTTAGTCCACTTAGCTGTCCAATATTCACTCTTTTAGGATGAAGCGTTCGTTACCAGTAACAGTTTGAGTTTTTAGGTTTCACTCTATTTCCTCCTATATATATAGATGTTTTTGGAAGTTAAATCAAACACGGTTTGTGCTAGCTCCTTGAAACTTGACAAAATAAATTAGTTCTAAGTTCTGTCGTTGTGGTTTGTTTCCTCTTGAAATAGCCACAAGCAAAGACTGCGTAAAACACATTCATTGGAAAGGTGTTCCAAGCTTCCAAAATACTACTGGTTTTCTGAATACTCGGCAAATTTTTTTTCATCCGAACTTGATGATCTCTGTGGTAATGATCAGTTCACTAAGTCCACTTAGCTGCCCAACTTTCACTCTTCTAGGATGAAGCGTTTGTTACCAGTAACAGTTTGAATTTTTAGGTTTCACTCTATTTCCTCCTATCCAGATAGATGTGTTTTTTGAGTCTAAATGAAACACGGTTTGTGCTAGCTCCTTGTAACTTGACAAAATAAAGTAGTTCTAAGTTCTGTCTTTGTGGTTTGTTTCCTCTTGAAATAGCCACAAGAAAAGACTGCGTAAAACACATTCATTGGAAAGGTGTGCCAAGCTTCCAAAATACTACTGGTTTCCTGAATACTCGGCAAATTTTTTTTCATCCGACCTTGATGATCTCTGTGGTAATGATCAGTTCACTAAGTCCACTTAGCTGCCCAACTTTCACTCTTCTAGGATGAAGCGTTCGTTACCAGTAACAGTTTAAATTTTTAGGTTTCACTCGATTTCCCCCTATACAGATAGATGATTTTTTTAAGTCTAAATCAAACACGGTTTGTGCTAGCTCCTTGAAACTTGACAAAATAAAGTAGTTCTAAGTTCTGTCTTTGTGGTTTGTTTCCTCTTGAAATAGCCACAAGCAAACACTGCGTAAAACACATTTATTGGAAAGGTGTTCCAAGCTTCCAAAATACTACTGGTTTTCTGAATACTCGGCAAATTTTTTTTCATCCGACCTTGATGATCTCTGTGGTAATGATCAGTTCACTAAGTCCACTTAGCTGCCCAATTTTCACTCTTCTAGGATGAAGCGTTCGTTACCAGTAACAGTTTGAATTTTTAGGTTTCACTCTATTTCCTCCTATACAGATAGATGTGTTTTGTGCTAGCTCCTTGAAACTTGACAAAATAAAGTAGTTCTAAGTTCTGTCTTTGAGGTTTGTTTCCTCTTGATATAGCCACAAGCAAAGACTGCGTAAAACACCTTCATTGGAAAGGTGTGCCAAGCTTCCAAAAAACTACTGGTTTTCTGAATACTCGGCAAAATTTTTTTTCATCCGACCTTGATGATCTCTGTGGTAATGATCAGTTTACTTAGTCCACTTAGCTGCCCAACATTCACTCTTCTAGGATGAAGCGTTCGTTACCAGTAACAGTTTGAGTTTTTAGGTTTCACTCTATTTCCTCCTATATATATAGATGTGTTTGGAAGTCTAAATCAAACACGGTTTGTGCTAGCTCCTTGAAACTTGACAAAATAAAGTAGTTCTAAGTTCTGTCTTTGTGGTTTGTTTCCTCTTGAAATAGCCACAAGCAAAGACTGCGTAAAACACCTTTATTGGAAAGGTGTTCCAAGCTTCCAAAATACTACTGGTTATCTGAATACTCGGCAAATTTTTTTTCATCCGACCTTGATGATCTCTGTGGTAATGATCAGTTCACTAAGTCCACTTAGCTGCCCAATTTTCACTCTTCTAGGATGAAGCGTTCGTTACCAGTAACAGTTTGAATTTTTAGGTTTCACTGTATTTCCTCCTATTCAGATAGATGTGTTTTTTAAGTCTAAATCAAACACGGTTTGTGCTAGCTCCTTGAAACTTGACAAAATAAACTAGTTCTAAGTTCTGTCTTTGTGGTTTGTTTCCTCTTGAAATAGCCACAAGAAAAGATTGCGTAAAACACATTCATTGGAAAGGTGTGCCAAGCTTCCAAAATACTACTGGTTTTCTGAATACTCGGCAAATTTTTTTTCATCCGACCTTGATGATCTCTGTGGTAATGATCAGTTCACTAAGTCCACGTAGCTGCCCAACTTTCACTCTTCTAGGATGAAACGATCGTTACCAGTAACAGTTTGAATTTTTAGGTTTCACTCTATTTCCTCCTATACAGATAGATGTGTTTTTTAAGTCTAAATCAAACACGGTTTGTGCTAGCTCCTTTAAACTTGACAAAATAAAGTAGTTCTAAGTTCTGTCTTTGTGGTTTGTTTCCTCTTGAAATAGCCACAAGCAAAGACTGCGTAAAACACCTTCATTGGAAAGGTGTGCCAAGCTTCCAAAAATCTACTGGTTTTCTGAATATTCGGCAAATTTTTTTTCATCCGACCTTGATGATCTCTGTGGTAATGATCAGTTCACTTAGTCCACTTAGGTGCCCAATATTCACTCTTCTAGGATGAAGCGTTCGTTTTCCAGTAACAGTTTGAGTTTTTAGGTTTCACTCTATTTTCTCCTATATATATAGATGTGTTTGGAAGTCTAAATCAAACACGGTTTGTGCTAGCTCCTTGAAACTTGACAAAATAAAGTAGTTCTAAGTTCTGTCTTTGTGGTTTGTTTCCTCTTGAAATAGGCACAAGAAAGGCTGCGTAAAACACATTCATTGGAAAGGTGTGCCAAGCTTCCAAAAAACTACTGGTTTTCGGAATACTCGGCAAATTTTTTTTCATCCGACCTTGATGATCTCTGTGGTAATGATCAGTTCAGTAAGTCCACTTAGCTGCCCAATTTTCACTCTTCTAGGATGAAGCGTTCGTTACCAGTAACAGTTTGAATTTTTAGGTTTCACTCTATTTTCTCCTATACAGATAGATGTGTTTTTTAAGTCTAAATCAAACAGGGTTTGTGCTAGCTCTTTGAAACTTGACAAAATAAAGTAGTTCTAAGTTCTGTCTTTGTGGTTTGTTTCCTCTTGAAATAGCCACAAGCAAAGACTGCGTAAAACACCTTCATTGGAAAGGTGTGCCAAGCTTCCAAAAAACTACTGGTTTTCTGAATACTCGGGAAATTTTTTTTCATCCGACCTTGATGATCTCTGTGGTAATGATCAGTTCACTTAGTCCACTTAGCTGCCCAATATTCACTCTTCTAGGATGAAGCGTTCGTTACCAGTAACAGTTTGAGTTTTTAGGTTTCACTCTATTTCCTCCTATATATACAGATGTGTTTGGAAGTCTAAATCAAACACGGTTTGTGCTAGCTCCTTGAAACTTGACAAAATAAAGTAGTTCTAAGTTCTGTCTTTGTGGTTTGTTTCCTCTTGAAATAGGCACAAGCAAAGACTGCGTAAAACAGATTCATTTGAAAGGTGTGCCAAGCTTCCAAAAAACTAATGGTTTTCGGAATACTCGGCAAATTTTTTTTCATCCGACCTTGATGATCTCTGTGGTAATGATCAGTTCACTAAGTCCACTTAGCTGCCCAATTTTCACTCTTCTAGGATGAAACGATCGTTACCAGTAACAGTTTGAATTTTTAGGTTTCACTCTATTTCCTCCTATACAGATAGATGTGTTTTTTAAGTCTAAATCAAACACGGTTTGTGCTAGCTCCTTGAAACTTGACAAAATAAAGTAGTTCTAAGTTCTGTCTTTGTGGTTTGTTTCCTCTTTAAATAGCCACAAGCAAACACTGCGTAAAACACCTTTATTGGAAAGGTGTTCCAAGCTTCCAAAATACTACTGGTTTTCTGAATACTCGGCAAATTTTTTTTCATCCGACCTTGATGATCTCTGTGGTAACGATCAGTTCACTAAGTCCACATAGCTGCCCAATTATCACTCTTCTAGGATGAAGCGTTCGTTACCAGTAACAGTTTGAATTTTTAGGTTTCACTCTATTTCCTCCTATACAGATAGATGTGTTTTTTAAGTCTAAATGAAACAGGGTTTGTGCTAGCTCCTTGAAACTTGACAAAATAAAGTAGGTCAAAGTTCTGTCTTTGTGGTTTGTTTCCTCTTGAAATAGCCACAAGCAAAGACTGCGTAAAACACCTTCATTTGAAAGGTGTGCCAAGCTTCCAAAAAACGACTGGTTTTCTGAATACTCGGCAAATTTTTTTTCATCCGACCTTGATGATCTCTGTGGTAATGATCAGTTTACTTAGTCCACTTAGCTGTCCAATATTCACTCTTTTAGGATGAAGCGTTCGTTACCAGTAACAGTTTGAGTTTTTAGGTTTCACTCTATTTCCTCCAATATATATAGATGTGTTTGGAAGTTAAATCAAACACGGTTTGTGCTAGCTCCTTGAAAGTTGACAAAATAAATTAGTTCTAAGTTCTGTCGTTGTGGTTTGTTTCCTCTTGAAATAGCCACAAGCAGAGACTGCGTAAAACACATTCATTGGAAAGGTGTTCCAAGCTTCCAAAATACTACTGGTTTTCTGAATACTCGGCAAATTTTTTTTCATCCGAACTTGATGATCTCTGTGGTAATGATCAGTTCACTAAGTCCACTTAGCTGCCCAACTTTCACTCTTCTAGGATGAAGCGTTCGTTACCAGTAACAGTTTGAAATTTTAGGTTTCACTCTATTTCCTCCCATACAGATAGATGTGTTTTTTGAGTCTAAATCAAACACGGTTTGTGCTAGCTCCTTGAAACTTGACAAAATAAAGTAGTTCTAAGTTCTGTCTTTGTGGTTTGTTTCCTCTTGAAATAGCCACAAGAAAAGACTGCGTAAAACACATTCATTGGAAAGGTGTGCCAAGCTTCCAAAATACTACTGGTTTTCTGAATACTCGGCAAATTTGTTTTCATCCTACCTTGATGATCTCTGTGGTAATGATCAGTTCACTAAGTCCACGTAGCTGCCCAACATTCACTCTTCTAGGATGAAGCGTTCGTTACCAGTAACAGTTTGAATTTTTAGGTTTCACTCTATTTCCCCCTATACAGATAGATGAGTTTTTTAAGTCTAAATCAAACACGGTTTGTGCTAGCTCCTTTAAACTTGACAAAATAAAGTAGTTCTAAGTTCTGTCTTTGTGGTTTGTTTCCTCTTGAAATAGCCACAAGAAAAGACTGCGTAAAACACCTTCATTGGAAAGGTGTGCCAAGCTTCCAAAAATCTACTGGTTTTCTGAATATTCGGCAAATTTTTTTTCATCCGACCTTGATGATCTCTGTGGTAATGATCAGTTCACTTAGTCCACTTAGGTGCCCAATATTCACTCTTCTAGGATGAAGCGTTCGTTTTCCAGTAACAGTTTGAGTTTTTAGGTTTCACTCTATTTTCTCCTATATATATAGATGTGTTTTGAAGTCTAAATGAAACACGGTTTGTGCTAGCTCCTTGAAACTTGACAAAATAAAGTAGTTCTAAGTTCTGTCTTTGTGGTTTGTTTCCTCTTGAAATAGGCACAAGCAAAGACTGCGTAAAACACATTCATTGGAAAGGTGTGCCAAGCTTCCAAAAAACTACTGGTTTTCGGAATACTCGGCAAATTTGTTTTCATCCGACCTTGATGATCTCTGTGGTAATGATCAGTTCACTAAGTCCACTTAGCTGCCCAATTTTCACTCTTCTAGGATGAAGCGTTCGTTCCCAGTAACAGTTTGAATTTTTAGGTTTCACTCTATTTCCTCCTATACAGATAGATGTGTTTTTTAAGTCTAAATCAAACAGGGTTTGTGCTAGGTCTTTGAAACTTGACAAAATAAAGTAGTTCTAAGTTCTGTCTTTGTGGTTTGTTTCCTCTTGAAATAGCCACAAGCAAAGACTGCGTAAAACACCTTCATTGGAAAGGTGTGCCAAGCTTCCAAAAAACTACTGGTTTTCTGAATACTCGGCAAATTTTTTTTCATCCGACCTTGATGATCTCTGTGGTAATGATCAGTTTACTTAGTCCACCTAGCTGTCCAATATTCACTCTTCTAGGATGAAGCGTTCGTTACCAGTAACAGTTTGAGTTTTTAGGTTTCACTCTATTTCCTCCTATATATATATAGATGTGTTTGGAAGTTAAATCAAACACGGTTTGTGCTAGCTCCTTGAAACTTGACAAAATAAAGTAGTTCTAAGTTCTGTCTTTGTGGTTTGTTTCCTCCTGAAATAGGCACAAGCAAAGACTGCGTAAAACACCTTCATTTGAAAGGTGTGCCAAGCTTCCAAAAAACGACTGGTTTTCTGAATACTCGGCAAATTTTTTTTCATCCGACCTTGATGATCTCTGTGGTAATGATCAGTTTACTTAGTCCACTTAGCTGTCCAATATTCACTCTTTTAGGATGAAGCGTTCGTTACCAGTAACAGTTTGAGTTTTTAGGTTTCACTCTATTTCCTCCTATATATATAGATGTTTTTGGAAGTTAAATCAAACACGGTTTGTGCTAGCTCCTTGAAACTTGACAAAATAAATTAGTTCTAAGTTCTGTCGTTGTGGTTTGTTTCCTCTTGAAATAGCCACAAGCAAAGACTGCGTAAAACACATTCATTGGAAAGGTGTTCCAAGCTTCCAAAATACTACTGGTTTTCTGAATACTCGGCAAATTTTTTTTCATCCGAACTTGATGATCTCTGTGGTAATGATCAGTTCACTAAGTCCACTTAGCTGCCCAACTTTCACTCTTCTAGGATGAAGCGTTTGTTACCAGTAACAGTTTGAATTTTTAGGTTTCACTCTATTTCCTCCTATCCAGATAGATGTGTTTTTTGAGTCTAAATGAAACACGGTTTGTGCTAGCTCCTTGTAACTTGACAAAATAAAGTAGTTCTAAGTTCTGTCTTTGTGGTTTGTTTCCTCTTGAAATAGCCACAAGAAAAGACTGCGTAAAACACATTCATTGGAAAGGTGTGCCAAGCTTCCAAAATACTACTGGTTTCCTGAATACTCGGCAAATTTTTTTTCATCCGACCTTGATGATCTCTGTGGTAATGATCAGTTCACTAAGTCCACTTAGCTGCCCAACTTTCACTCTTCTAGGATGAAGCGTTCGTTACCAGTAACAGTTTAAATTTTTAGGTTTCACTCGATTTCCCCCTATACAGATAGATGATTTTTTTAAGTCTAAATCAAACACGGTTTGTGCTAGCTCCTTGAAACTTGACAAAATAAAGTAGTTCTAAGTTCTGTCTTTGTGGTTTGTTTCCTCTTGAAATAGCCACAAGCAAACACTGCGTAAAACACATTTATTGGAAAGGTGTTCCAAGCTTCCAAAATACTACTGGTTTTCTGAATACTCGGCAAATTTTTTTTTCATCCGACCTTGATGATCTCTGTGGTAATGATCAGTTCACTAAGTCCACTTAGCTGCCCAATTTTCACTCTTCTAGGATGAAGCGTTCGTTACCAGTAACAGTTTGAATTTTTAGGTTTCACTCTATTTCCTCCTATACAGATAGATGTGTTTTGTGCTAGCTCCTTGAAACTTGACAAAATAAAGTAGTTCTAAGTTCTGTCTTTGAGGTTTGTTTCCTCTTGATATAGCCACAAGCAAAGACTGCGTAAAACACCTTCATTGGAAAGGTGTGCCAAGCTTTCAAAAAACTACTGGTTTTCTGAATACTCGGCAAAATTTTTTTTCATCCGACCTTGATGATCTCTGTGGTAATGATCAGTTTACTTAGTCCACTTAGCTGCCCAACATTCACTCTTCTAGGATGAAGCGTTCGTTACCAGTAACAGTTTGAGTTTTTAGGTTTCACTCTATTTCCTCCTATATATATAGATGTGTTTGGAAGTCTAAATCAAACACGGTTTGTGCTAGCTCCTTGAAACTTGACAAAATAAAGTAGTTCTAAGTTCTGTCTTTGTGGTTTGTTTCCTCTTGAAATAGCCACAAGCAAAGACTGCGTAAAACACCTTTATTGGAAAGGTGTTCCAAGCTTCCAAAATACTACTGGTTATCTGAATACTCGGCAAATTTTTTTTCATCCGACCTTGATGATCTCTGTGGTAATGATCAGTTCACTAAGTCCACTTAGCTGCCCAATTTTCACTCTTCTAGGATGAAGCGTTCGTTACCAGTAACAGTTTGAATTTTTAGGTTTCACTGTATTTCCTCCTATTCAGATAGATGTGTTTTTTTAAGTCTAAATCAAACACGGTTTGTGCTAGCTCCTTGAAACTTGACAAAATAAACTAGTTCTAAGTTCTGTCTTTGTGGTTTGTTTCCTCTTGAAATAGCCACAAGAAAAGATTGCGTAAAACACATTCATTGGAAAGGTGTGCCAAGCTTCCAAAATACTACTGGTTTTCTGAATACTCGGCAAATTTTTTTTCATCCGACCTTGATGATCTCTGTGGTAATGATCAGTTCACTAAGTCCACGTAGATGCCCAACTTTCACTCTTCTAGGATGAAACGATCGTTACCAGTAACAGTTTGAATTTTTAGGTTTCACTCTATTTCCTCCTATACAGATAGATGTGTTTTTTAAGTCTAAATCAAACACGGTTTGTGCTAGCTCCTTTAAACTTGACAAAATAAAGTAGTTCTAAGTTCTGTCTTTGTGGTTTGTTTCCTCTTGAAATAGCCACAAGCAAAGACTGCGTAAAACACCTTCATTGGAAAGGTGTGCCAAGCTTCCAAAAATCTACTGGTTTTCTGAATATTCGGCAAATTTTTTTTCATCCGACCTTGATGATCTCTGTGGTAATGATCAGTTCACTTAGTCCACTTAGGTGCCCAATATTCACTCTTCTAGGATGAAGCGTTCGTTTTCCAGTAACAGTTTGAGTTTTTAGGTTTCACTCTATTTTCTCCTATATATATAGATGTGTTTGGAAGTCTAAATCAAACACGGTTTGTGCTAGCTCCTTGAAACTTGACAAAATAAAGTAGTTCTAAGTTCTGTCTTTGTGGTTTGTTTCCTCTTGAAATAGGCACAAGAAAGGCTGCGTAAAACACATTCATTGGAAAGGTGTGCCAAGCTTCCAAAAAACTACTGGTTTTCGGAATACTCGGCAAATTTTTTTTCATCCGACCTTGATGATCTCTGTGGTAATGATCAGTTCAGTAAGTCCACTTAGCTGCCCAATTTTCACTCTTCTAGGATGAAGCGTTCGTTACCAGTAACAGTTTGAATTTTTAGGTTTCACTCTATTTTCTCCTATACAGATAGATGTGTTTTTTAAGTCTAAATCAAACAGGGTTTGTGCTAGCTCTTTGAAACTTGACAAAATAAAGTAGTTCTAAGTTCTGTCTTTGTGGTTTGTTTCCTCTTGAAATAGCCACAAGCAAAGACTGCGTAAAACACCTTCATTGGAAAGGTGTGCCAAGCTTCCAAAAAACTACTGGTTTTCTGAATACTCGGCAAATTTTTTTTCATCCGACCTTGATGATCTCTGTGGTAATGATCAGTTCACTTAGTCCACTTAGCTGCCCAATATTCACTCTTCTAGGATGAAGCGTTCGTTACCAGTAACAGTTTGAGTTTTTAGGTTTCACTCTATTTCCTCCTATATATACAGATGTGTTTGGAAGTCTAAATCAAACACGGTTTGTGCTAGCTCCTTGAAACTTGACAAAATAAAGTAGTTCTAAGTTCTGTCTTTGTGGTTTGTTTCCTCTTGAAATAGGCACAAGCAAAGACTGCGTAAAACAGATTCATTTGAAAGGTGTGCCAAGCTTCCAAAAAACTAATGGTTTTCGGAATACTCGGCAAATTTTTTTTCATCCGACCTTGATGATCTCTGTGGTAATGATCAGTTCACTAAGTCCACTTAGCTGCCCAATTTTCACTCTTCTAGGATGAAACGATCGTTACCAGTAACAGTTTGAATTTTTAGGTTTCACTCTATTTCCTCCTATACAGATAGATGTGTTTTTTAAGTCTAAATCAAACACGGTTTGTGCTAGCTCCTTGAAACTTGACAAAATAAAGTAGTTCTAAGTTCTGTCTTTGTGGTTTGTTTCCTCTTTAAATAGCCACAAGCAAACACTGCGTAAAACACCTTTATTGGAAAGGTGTTCCAAGCTTCCAAAATACTACTGGTTTTCTGAATACTCGGCAAATTTTTTTTTCATCCGACCTTGATGATCTCTGTGGTAACGATCAGTTCACTAAGTCCACATAGCTGCCCAATTATCACTCTTCTAGGATGAAGCGTTCGTTACCAGTAACAGTTTGAATTTTTAGGTTTCACTCTATTTCCTCCTATACAGATAGATGTGTTTTTTAAGTCTAAATGAAACAGGGTTTGTGCTAGCTCCTTGAAACTTGACAAAATAAAGTAGGTCAAAGTTCTGTCTTTGTGGTTTGTTTCCTCTTGAAATAGCCACAAGCAAAGACTGCGTAAAACACCTTCATTTGAAAGGTGTGCCAAGCTTCCAAAAAACGACTGGTTTTCTGAATACTCGGCAAATTTTTTTTCATCCGACCTTGATGATCTCTGTGGTAATGATCAGTTTACTTAGTCCACTTAGCTGTCCAATATTCACTCTTTTAGGATGAAGCGTTCGTTACCAGTAACAGTTTGAGTTTTTAGGTTTCACTCTATTTCCTCCAATATATATAGATGTGTTTGGAAGTTAAATCAAACACGGTTTGTGCTAGCTCCTTGAAAGTTGACAAAATAAATTAGTTCTAAGTTCTGTCGTTGTGGTTTGTTTCCTGTTGAAATAGCCACAAGCAGAGACTGCGTAAAACACATTCATTGGAAAGGTGTTCCAAGCTTCCAAAATACTACTGGTTTTCTGAATACTCGGCAAATTTTTTTTCATCCGAACTTGATGATCTCTGTGGTAATGATCAGTTCACTAAGTCCACTTAGCTGCCCAACTTTCACTCTTCTAGGATGAAGCGTTCGTTACCAGTAACAGTTTGAAATTTTAGGTTTCACTCTATTTCCTCCCATACAGATAGATGTGTTTTTTGAGTCTAAATCAAACACGGTTTGTGCTAGCTCCTTGAAACTTGACAAAATAAAGTAGTTCTAAGTTCTGTCTTTGTGGTTTGTTTCCTCTTGAAATAGCCACAAGAAAAGACTGCGTAAAACACATTCATTGGAAAGGTGTGCCAAGCTTCCAAAATACTACTGGTTTTCTGAATACTCGGCAAATTTGTTTTCATCCTACCTTGATGATCTCTGTGGTAATGATCAGTTCACTAAGTCCACGTAGCTGCCCAACATTCACTCTTCTAGGATGAAGCGTTCGTTACCAGTAACAGTTTGAATTTTTAGGTTTCACTCTATTTCCCCCTATACAGATAGATGAGTTTTTTAAGTCTAAATCAAACACGGTTTGTGCTAGCTCCTTTAAACTTGACAAAATAAAGTAGTTCTAAGTTCTGTCTTTGTGGTTTGTTTCCTCTTGAAATAGCCACAAGAAAAGACTGCGTAAAACACCTTCATTGGAAAGGTGTGCCAAGCTTCCAAAAATCTACTGGTTTTCTGAATATTCGGCAAATTTTTTTTCATCCGACCTTGATGATCTCTGTGGTAATGATCAGTTCACTTAGTCCACTTAGGTGCCCAATATTCACTCTTCTAGGATGAAGCGTTCGTTTCCAGTAACAGTTTGAGTTTTTAGGTTTCACTCTATTTTCTCCTATATATATAGATGTGTTTTGAAGTCTAAATGAAACACGGTTTGTGCTAGCTCCTTGAAACTTGACAAAATAAAGTAGTTCTAAGTTCTGTCTTTGTGGTTTGTTTCCTCTTGAAATAGGCACAAGCAAAGACTGCGTAAAACACATTCATTGGAAAGGTGTGCCAAGCTTCCAAAAAACTACTGGTTTTCGGAATACTCGGCAAATTTGTTTTCATCCGACCTTGATGATCTCTGTGGTAATGATCAGTTCACTAAGTCCACTTAGCTGCCCAATTTTCACTCTTCTAGGATGAAGCGTTCGTTCCCAGTAACAGTTTGAATTTTTAGGTTTCACTCTATTTCCTCCTATACAGATAGATGTGTTTTTTAAGTCTAAATCAAACAGGGTTTGTGCTAGGTCTTTGAAACTTGACAAAATAAAGTAGTTCTAAGTTCTGTCTTTGTGGTTTGTTTCCTCTTGAAATAGCCACAAGCAAAGACTGCGTAAAACACCTTCATTGGAAAGGTGTGCCAAGCTTCCAAAAAACTACTGGTTTTCTGAATACTCGGCAAATTTTTTTTCATCCGACCTTGATGATCTCTGTGGTAATGATCAGTTTACTTAGTCCACCTAGCTGTCCAATATTCACTCTTCTAGGATGAAGCGTTCGTTACCAGTAACAGTTTGAGTTTTTAGGTTTCACTCTATTTCCTCCTATATATATATAGATGTGTTTGGAAGTTAAATCAAACACGGTTTGTGCTAGCTCCTTGAAACTTGACAAAATAAAGTAGTTCTAAGTTCTGTCTTTGTGGTTTGTTTCCTCCTGAAATAGGCACAAGCAAAGACTGCGTAAAACACATTCATTGGAAAGGTGTGCCAAGCTTCCAAAAAACTACTGGTTTTCGGAATACTCGGCAAATTTTTTTTCATCCGACCTTGATGATCTCTGCGGTAATGATCAGTTCACTAAGTCCACTTACCTGCCCAACTTTCACTCTTCTAGGATGAAGCGTTCGTTACCAGTAAGAGTTTGAATTTTTAGGTTTCACTCTATTTCCTCCTATACCTATAGATGTGTTTTTTAAGTCTAAATCAAACACGGTTTGTGCTAGCTCCTTGAAACTTGACAAAATAAAGTAGTTCTAAGTTCTGTCTTTGTGGTTTGTTTCCTCTTGAAATAGCCAGAAGCAAACACTGCGTAAAACACATTTATTGAAAAGGTGTTCCAAGCTTCCAAAATACTACTGGTTTTCTGAATACTCGGCAAATTTTTTTTCATCCGACCTTGATGATCTCTGTGGTAATGATCAGTTCACTAAGTCCACTTAGCTGCCCAATTTTCACTCTTCTAGGATGAAGCGTTCGTTACCAGTAACAGTTTGAATTTTTAGGTTTCACTCTATTTCCTCCTATACAGATAGATGTGTTTTTTGAGTCTAAATCAAACACGGTTTGTGCTAGCTCCTTGAAACTTGACAAAATAAAGTAGTTCTAAGTTCTGTCTTTGTGGTTTGTTTCCTCTTGAAATAGCCACAAGCAAAGACTGCGTAAAACACCTGTATTGGAAAGGTGTTCCAAGGTTCCAAAATACTACTGGTTTTCTGAATACTCGGCAAATTTTTTTTCATCCGACCTTGATGATCTCTGTGGTAACGATCAGTTCACTAAGTCCACTTAGCTGCCCAACTTTCACTCTTCTAGGATGAAGCGTTCGTTACCAGTAACAGTTTGAATTTTTAGGTTTCACTCTATTTCCTCCTATACAGATAGATGTGTTTTTTGAGTCTAAATCAATCACGGTTTGTGCTAGCTCCTTGTAACTTGAAAAAATAAAGTAGTTCTAAGTTCTGTCTTTGTGGTTTGTTTCCTCTTGAAATAGCCACAAGAAAAGACTGCGTAAAACACATTCATTGGAAAGGTGTGCCAAGCTTCCAAAATACTACTGGTTTCCTGAATACACGGCAAATTTTTTTTCATCCGACCTTGATGATCTCTGTGGTAATGATCAGTTCACTAAGTCCACTTAGCTGCCCAACTTTCACTCTTCTAGGATGAAGCGTTCGTTACCAGTAACAGTTTGAATTTTTAGGTTTCACTCTATTTCCCCCTATACAGATAGATGATTTTTTTAAGCCTAAATCAAACACGGTTTGTGCTAGCTCCTTGAAACTTGACAAAATAAAGTAGTTCTAAGTTCTGTCTTTGTGGTTTGTTTCCTCTTGAAATAGCCACAAGCAAACACTACGTAAAACACATTTATTGGAAAGGTGTTCCAAGCTTCCAAAATACTACTGGTTTTCTGAATACTCGGCAAATTTTTTTTCATCCGACCTTGATGATCTCTGTGGTAATGATCAGTTCACTAAGTCCACTTAGCTGCCCAATTTTCACTCTTCTAGGATGAAGCGTTCGTTTCCAGTAACAGTTTGAATTTTTAGGTTTCACTCTATTTCCTCCTATACAGATAGATGTGTTTTTTAAGTAAAAATCAAACACGGTTTGTGCTAGATCCTTGAAACTTGACAAAATAAAGTAGTTCTAAGTTCTGTCTTTGTGGTTTGTTTCCTCTTGAAATAGCCACAAGCAAAGACTGCGTAAAACACATTCATTGGAAAGGTGTTCCAAGCTTCCAAAATACTACTGGTTTTCTGAATACTCGGCAAATTATTTTTCATCCGACCTTGATGATCTCTGTGGTAATGATCAGTTCACTAAGTCCACTTAGCTGCCCAATTTTCACTCTTCTATGATGAAGCGTTCGTTACCAGTAACAGTTTGAATTTTTAGGTTTCACTCTATTTCCTCCTATACAGATAGATGTGTTTTTTAAGTCTAAATCAAACACGGTTTGTGCTAGCTCCTTGAAACTTGACAAAATAAAGTAGTTCTAAGTTCTGTCTTTGTGGTTTGTTTCCTCTTGAAATAGCCACAAGCAAACACTGCGTAAAACACCTTCATTGGAAAGGTGTGCCAAGCTTCCAAAATACTACTGGTTTTCTGAATACTCGGCAAATTTTTTTTCCTCCGACCTTGATGATCTCTCTGGTAATGATCAGTTCACTAAGTCCACTTAGCTGCCCAATTTTCACTCTTCTAGGATGAAGCGTTCGTTACCAGTAACAGTTTGAATTTTTAGGTTTCACTCTATTTCCTCCTATACAGATAGATGTGTTTTTTAAGTCTAAATCAAACACGGTTTGTGCTAGCTCCTTGAAACTTGACAAAATAAAGTAGTTCTAAGTTCTGCCTTTGTGGTTTGTTTCCTCTTTAAATAGCCACAAGCAAAGATTGTGTAAAACACATTCATTGGAAAGGTGTTCCAAGCTTCCAAAATACTACTGGTTTTCTGAATACTCGGCAAATTTTTTTTCATCCGACCTTGATGATCTCTGTGGTAATGATCAGTTCACTAAGTCCACTTAGCTGCCCAATTTTCACTCTTCTAGGATGAAGCATTCGTTACCAGTAACAGTTTGAATTTTTAGGTTTCACTCTATTTCCTCCTATACAGATAGATGTGTTTTTTACGTCTAAATCAAACACGGTTTGTGCTAGCTCCTTGAAACTTGACAAAATAAAGTAGTTCTAAGTTCTGTCTTTGTGGTTTGTTTCCTCTTGAAATAGCCACAAGCAAAGACTGCATAAAACACCTTTATTGGAAAGGTGTTCCAAGCTTCCAAAATACTACTGGTTTTCTGAATACTCGGCAAATTTTTTTTCATCCGAACTTGATGATCTCTGTGGTAATGATCAGTTCACTAAGTCCACTTAGCTGCCCAATTTTCAGTCTTCTAGGATGAAGCGTTCGTTACCAGTAACAGTTTGAATTTTTAGGTTTCACTCTATTTCCTCCTATACTGATAGATGTGTTTTTTAAGTCTAAATCAAACACGGTTTGTGCTAGCTCCTTGAAACTTGACAAAATAAAGTAGTTCTAAGTTCTGTCTTTGTGGTTTGTTTCCTCTTGAAGTAGCCTCAAGCAAAGACTGCATAAAACACCTTCATTGGAAAGGTGTGCCAAGCTTCCAAAAAACTACTGGTTTTCAGAATACTCGGCAAAATTTTTTTTCATCTGACCTTGATGATCTCTGTGGTAATGATCAGTTTACTTAGTCCACTTAGCTGCCCAATATTCACTCTTCTAGGATGAAGCGTTCGTTACCAGTAACAGTTTGAGTTTTTAGGTTTCACTCTATTTCCTCCTATATATATAGATGTGTTTGGAAGCCTAAATCAAACACGGTTTGTGCTAGCTCCTTGAAACTTGACAAAATAAAGTAGTTCTAAGTTCTGTCTTTGTGGTTTGTTTCCTCTTGAAATAGCCACAAGCAAACACTGCGTAAAACACCTTTATTGGAAAGGTGTTCCAAGCTTCCAAAATACTACTGGTTTTCTGAATACTCGGCAAATTTTTTTTCATCCGACCTTGATGATCTCTGTGGTAATGATCAGTTCACTAAGTCCACTTAGCTGCCCAATTTTCACTCTTCTAGGATGAAGCGTTCGTTACCAGTAACAGTTTGAATTTTTCGATTTCACTCTATTTCCTCCTATACAGATAGATGTGTTTTTTAAGTCTAAATCAAACACGGTTTGTGCTAGCTCCATGAAACTTGACAAAATAAAGTAGTTCAAAGTTCTGTCTTTGTGGTTTGTTTCCTCTTGAAATAGCCACAAGCAAAGACTGCGTAAAAAACATTCATTGGAAAGGTGTTCCAAGCTTCCAAAATACTACTGGTTTTCTGAATACTCGGAAATTTTTTTTCATCCGACCTTGATGATCTCTGTGGTAATGATCAGTTCACTAAGTCCACTTAGCTGCCCAATTTCCAATCTTCCAGGATGAAGCATTCGTTACCAGTAACAGTTTGAATTTTTAGGTTTCACTCTATTTCCTCCTATACAGATAGATGTGTTTCTTAAGTCTAAATCAAACACGGTTTGTGCTAGCTCCTTGAAACTTGACAAAATAAAGTAGTTCTAAGTTCTGTCTTTGTGGTTTGTTTCCTCTTGAAATAGCCACAAGCAAACACTGCGTAAAACACCTTTATTGGAAAGGTGTTCCAAGCTTCCAAAATACTACTGGTTTTCTGAATACTCGGCAAATTTTTTTTCATCCGACCTTGATGATCTCTGTGGTAATGATCAGTTCAATAAGTCCACTTAGCTGCCCAATTTTCACTCTTCTAGAATGAAGCGTTCGTTACCAGTAACAGTTTGAATTTTTAGGTTTCACTCTATTTCCTCCTATACAGATAGATGTGTTT
>NW_027515523.1:0-76720 GCF_048772815.1 Callospermophilus lateralis
AACTAGTAGTGTTTTGGAAGCTTGGCAACCCCTTTCAAACGAAAGTGTTCTTTGCCAGTCTCTGCATGGGGTACTTCAAGAGGAAACAAACCGTAGAGATAGAACTTAGAACTACTTCATTTTGTCAAGTTTCACGGAGCTAGCACAAACCGTGTTTGATTTAGAGTTTCAAACACATCTATCTATATAGCAGAAAACAGAGTGAAACCTAAAAATTCAAACTGTTACTGGAAACGAACGCTTGAACCTAGAAGAGTGAAAGTTGGGCAGCCAAGTGGCATTAGTGAACTGATCATTACCACCAAGTATCATCAAGATTTGGTGAAAAAATGTTTGCTGAGATTTCAGCAAACTAGTAGTTTTTTGGAAGCTTGGCAACCCCTTTCAAACGAAAGTGTTTTTCGCCAGTCTCTGCATGGGGTACTTCAAGAGGAAACAAACCATAGAGATAGAACTTAGAACTACTTCATTTGGTCAAGTTTCAAGGAGCTAGCACAAACCGTGTTTGATTTAGAGTTTCAACACATCTATCTATATAGCAGAAAACAGAGTGAAACCTAAAAATTCAAAGTGTTACTGGAAACGAACGCTTGAACCTAGAAGAGTGAAAATTGGGCAGCCAAGTGGGCTTAGTGAACTGATCATTACCACCAAGTATCATGAAGATTTGGTGAAAAAATGTTTGCTGAGATTTCAGCAAACTAGTAGTTTTTTGGAAGCTTGGCAACCCCTTTCAAACGAAAGTGTTTTTCGCCAGTCTCTGCATGGGGTACTTCAAGAGGAAAAAAACCATAGAGATAGAACTAACAACTACTTCATTTTGTCAAGTTTCAAAGAGCTACCACAAACCGTGTTTGATTTAGAGTTTCAAAGACATCTATCTATATAGCAGAAAACAGAGTGAAACCTAAAATTTCAAAGTGTTACTGGAAACGAACGCTTGAACCTAGAAGAGTAAAAATTGGGCAGCCAAGTGGGCTTAGTGAACTGATCATTACCACCAAGTATCATCAAGTTTTGGTGAAAAAATGTTTGCTGAGATTTCAGCTAACGAGTAGTTTTTTGGAAGCTTGGCAACCCCTTTAAAACGAAAGTGTTTTTCGCCAGTCTCTGCATGGGGTACTTCAAGAGGAAACAAACCATAGAGATAGAACTTAGAACTACTTCATTTGGTCAAGTTTCAAGGAGCTAGCACAAACCGTGTTTGATTTAGAGTTCTATATAACAGAAAACAGAGTGAAACCTAAAAATTCAAACTGTTACTGGAAACGAACGCTTGAACCTAGAAGAGTGAAAGTTGGGCAGCCAAGTGGGATTAGTGAACTGATCATTACCACCAAGTATCATCAATATTTGGTGAAAAAATGGTTGCTGAGATTTCAGCAAACGAGTAGTTTTTTGGAAGCTTGGCAACCCCTTTCAAACGAAAGTGTTCTTCGCCAGTCTCTGCATTTGGTACTTCAAGAGGAAACAAACCATAGAGATAGAATTTAGAACTACTTCATTTTGTCAAGTTTCAAGGAGCTAGCACAAACCGTGTTTGATTTAGAGTTTCAAACACATCTATCTATATAGCAGAAAACAGAGTGAAACCTAAAAATTCAAAGTGTTACTGGAAACGAACGCTTGAACCTAGAAGATTGAACGTTGGGCAGCCAAGTGGGATTAGTGAACTGATCATTATCACCAAGTATCATCAAGATTTGGTGAAAAAATGTTTGCTGAGATTTCAGCAAACTAGTAGTTTTTTGGAAGCATGGCAACCCCTTTCAAACGAAAGTGTTCTTCGCCAGTCTCTGCATGGGGTACTTCAAGAGGAAACAAACCATAGAGATAGAACTTAGAACTACTTCATTTTGTCAAGTTTCAAGGAGCTAGCACAAACCGTGTTTGATTTAGAGTTTCAAAGACATCTATCTATATAGCAGAAAACAGAGTGAAACCTAAAATTTCAAAGTGTTACTGGAAACGAACGCTTGAACCTAGAAGAGTAAAAATTGGGCAGCCAAGTGGGCTTAGTGAACTGATCATTACCACCAAGTATCATCAAGTTCTGGTGAAAAAATGTTTGCTGAGATTTCAGCAAACGAGTAGTTTTTTGGAAGCCTGGCAACCCCTTTAAAACGAAAGTGTTTTTCGCCAGTCTCTGCATGGGGTACTTCAAGAGGAAACAAACCATATAGATAGATCTTAGAACTACTTCATTTGGTCAAGTTTCAAGGAGCTAGCACAAACCGTGTTTGATTTAGAGTTTCAAACACATCTATCTATATAGCAGAAAACAGAGTGAAATCTAAAAATTCAAAGTGTTACTGGAAACGAACGCTTGAACCTACAAGAGTGAAAATTGGGCAGCCAAGTGGGCTTAGTGAACTGATCATTACCACCAAGTATCATCAACATTTGGTGAAAAAATGTTTGCTGAGATTTCAGCAAACGAGTAGTTTTTTGGAAGCTTGGCAACCCCTTTCAAACGAAAGTGTTCTTCGCCAGTCTCTGCATTTGGTACTTCAAGAGGAAACAAACCATAGAGATAGAAGTTAGAACTACTTCATTTTGTCAAGTTTCACGGAGCTAGCACAAACCGTGTTTGATTTAGAGTTTCAAACACATCTATCTATATAGTAGAAAACAGAGTGAAACCTAAAAATTCAAAGTGTTACTGGAAACGAACGCTTGAACCTAGAAGAGTGAAAGTTGGGCAGACAAGTGGGCTTAGTGAACTGATCATTACCACCAAGTATCATCAAGATTTGGTGAAAAAATGTTTGCTGAGATTTCAGCAAACTAGTAGTTTTTTGGAAGCTTGGCAACCCCTTTCAAACGAAAGTGTTTTTCGCCAGTCTCTGCATGGGGTACTTCAAGAGGAAACAAACCATAGAGATAGAACTTAGAACTACTTCATTTTGTCAAGTTTCAAGGAGCTAGCACAAACCGTGTTTGATTTAGAGTTTCAAAACATCTATCTATATAGCAGAAAACAGAGTGAAACCTAAAAATTCAAAGTGTTACTGGAAACGAACGCTTGAACCTAGAAGAGTGAAAATTGGGCAGCCAAGTGGGCTTAGTGAACTGATCATTACCACCAAGTATCATCAAGATTCGGTGAAAAAATGTTTGCTGAGATTTCAGCAAACGAGTAGTTTTTTGGAAGCTTGGCAACCCCTTTCAAACGAAAGTGTTCTTCGCCAGTCTCTGCATGGGGTACTTCAAGAGGAAACAAACCCTAGAGATAGAACTTAGAACTACTTCATTTTGTCAAGTTTCACGGAGCTAGCACAAACCGTGTTTGATTTAGAGTTCTATATAACAGAAAACAGAGTGAAACCTAAAAATTCAAACTGTTACTGGAAACGAACGCTTGAACCTAGAAGAGTGAAAGTTGGGCAGCCAAGTGGGATTAGTGAACTGATCATTACCACCAAGTATCATCAAGATTTGGTGAAAAAATGTTTGCTGAGATTTCAGCAAACTAGTAGTTTTTTGGAAGCTTGGCAACCCCTTTCAAACGAAAGTGTTTTTCGCCAGTCTCTGCATGGGGTACTTCAAGAGGAAACAAACCATAGAGATAGAACTTAGAACTACTTCATTTTGTCAAGTTTCACGGAGCTAGCACAAACCGTGTTTGATTTAGAGTTTCAAACACATCTATCTATATAGCAGAAAACAGAGTGAAACCTAAAAATTCAAAGTGTTACTGGAAACGAACGCTTGAACCTAGAAGATTGAAAGTTGGGCAGCCAAGTGGGATTAGTGAACTGATCATTATCACCAAGTATCATCAAGATTTGGTGAAAAAATGTTTGCTGAGATTTCAGCAAACTAGTAGTTTTTTGGAAGCATGGCAACCCCTTTCAAACGAAAGTGTTCTTCGCCAGTCTCTGCATGGGGTACTTCAAGAGGAAACAAACCATAGAGATAGAACTTAGAACTACATCATTTTGACAAGTATCACGGAGCTAGCACAAACCGTGTTTGATTTAGAGTTTCAAACACATCTATCTACATAGCAGAAAACAGAGTGAAACCTAAAAATTCAAACTGTTACTGGAAACGAACGCTTGAACCTAGAAGAGTGAAAGTTGGGCAGCCAAGTGGGATTAGTGAACTGATCATTACCACCAAGTATCATCAAGATTTGGTGAAAAAATGTTTGCTGAGATTTCAGCAAACGAGTAATTTTTTGGAAGCTTGGCAACCCCTTTAAAACGAAAGTGTTTTTCGCCAGTCTCTGCATGGGGTACTTCAAGAGGAAACAAACCATAGAGATAGAACTTAGAACTACTTCATTTGGTCAAGTTTCAAGGAGCTAGCACAAACCGTGTTTGATTTAGAGTTTCAACACATCTATCTATATAGCAGAAAACAGAGTGAAACCTAAAAATTCAAAGTGTTACTGGAAACGAACGCTTGAACCTAGAAGAGTGAAAATTGGGCAGCCAAGTGGGCTTAGTGAACTGATCATTACCACCAAGTATCATCAAGATTTGGTGAAAAAATGTTTGCTGAGATTTCAGCAAACGAGTAGTTTTTTGGAAGCTTGGCAACCCCTTTCAAACGAAAGTGTTTTTCGCCAGTCTCTGCATGGGGTACTTCAAGAGGAAAAAAACCATAGAGATAGAACTAACAACTACTTCATTTTGTCAAGTTTCAAGGAGCTAGCACAAACCGTGTTTGATTTAGAGTTTCAAAGACATCTATCTATATAGCAGAAAACAGAGTGAAACCTAAAATTTCAAAGTGTTACTGGAAACGAACGCTTGAACCTAGAAGAGTAAAAATTGGGCAGCCAAGTGGGCTTAGTGAACTGATCATTACCACCAAGTATCATCAAGTTTTGGTGAAAAAATGTTTGCTGAGATTTCAGCAAACGAGTAGTTTTTTGGAAGCTTGGCAACCCCTTTAAAACGAAAGTGTTTTTCGCCAGTCTCTGCATGGGGTACTTCAAGAGGAAACAAACCATAGAGATAGAACTTAGAACTACTTCATTTGGTCAAGTTTCAAAGAGCTAGCACAAACCGTGTTTGATTTAGAGTTTCAAACACATCTATCTATATAGCAGAAAACAGAGTGATATCTAAAAATTCAAAGTGTTACTGGAAACGAACGCTTGAACCTACAAGAGTGAAAATTGGGCAGCCAAGTGGGCTTAGTGAACTGATCATTACCACCAAGTATCATCAACATTTGGTGAAAAAATGTTTGCTGAGATTTCAGCAAACGAGTAGTTTTTTGGAAGCTTGGCAACCCCTTTCAAACGAAAGTGTTCTTCGCCAGTCTCTGCATTTGGTACTTCAAGAGGAAACAAACCATAGAGATAGAAGTTAGAACTACTTCATTTTGTCAAGTTTCACGGAGCTAGCACAAACCGTGTTTGATTTAGAGTTTCAAACACATCTATCTATATAGCAGAAAACAGAGTGAAACCTAAAAATTCAAAGTGTTACTGGAAACGAACGCTTGAACCTAGAAGAGTGAAAGTTGGGCAGCCAAGTGGGCTTAGTGAACTGATCATTACCACCAAGTATCATCAAGATTTGGTGAAAAAATGTTTGCTGAGATTTCAGCAAACTAGTAGTTTTTTGGAAGCTTGGCAACCCCTTTCAAACGAAAGTGTTTTTCGCCAGTCTCTGCATGGGGTACTTCAAGAGGAAACAAACCATAGAGATAGAACTTAGAACTACTTCATTTGGTCAAGTTTCAAGGAGCTAGCACAAACCGTGTTTGATTTAGAGTTTCAAAACATCTATATATATAGCAGAAAACAGAGTGAAACCTAAAAATTCAAAGTGTTACTGGAAACGAACGCTTGAACCTAGAAGAGTGAAAATTGGGCAGCCAAGTGGGCTTAGTGAACTGATCATTACCACCAAGTATCATCAAGATTTGGTGAAAAAATTTTTGCTGAGATTTCAGCAAACGAGTAGTTTTTTGGAAGCTTGGCAACCCCTTTCAAACGAAAGTGTTCTTCGCCAGTCTCTGCATGGGGTACTTCAAGAGGAAACAAACCCTAGAGATAGAACTTAGAACTACTTCATTTTGTCAACTTTCACGGAGCTAGCACAAACCGTGTTTGATTTAGAGTTCTATATAACAGAAAACAGAGTGAAACCTAAAAATTCAAACTGTTACTGGAAACGAACGCTTGAACCTAGAAGAGTGAAAGTTGGGCAGCCAAGTGGGATTAGTGAACTGATCATTACCACCAAGTATCATCAAGATTTGGTGAAATAATGTTTGCTGAGATTTCAGCAAACTAGTTGTTTTTTGGAAGCTTGGCAACCCCTTTCAAACGAAAGTGTTTTTCGCCAGTCTCTGCATGGGGTACGTCAAGAGGAAACAAACCATAGAGATAGAACTTAGAACTACTTCATTTTGTCAAGTTTCACGGAGCTAGCACAAACCGTGTTTGATTTAGAGTTTCAAACACATCTATCTATGTAGCAGAAAACAGAGTGAAACCTAAAAATTCAAAGTGTTACTGGAAACGAACGCTTGAACCTAGAAGATTGAAAGTTGGGCAGCCAAGTGGGATTAGTGAACTGATCATTATCACCAAGTATCATCAAGATTTGGTGAAAAAATGTTTGCTGAGATTTAAGCAAACTAGTAGTTTTTTGGAAGCATGGCAACCCCTTTCAAACGAAAGTGTTCTTCGCCAGTCTCTGCATGGGGTACTTCAAGAGGAAACAAACCATAGAGATAGAACTTAGAACTACTTCATTTTGACAAGTATCACGGAGCTAGCACAAACCGTGTTTGATTTAGAGTTTCAAACACATCTATCTATATAGCAGAAAACAGAGTGAAACCTAAAAATTCAAACTGTTACTGGAAACGAACGCTTGAACCTAGAAGAGTGAAAGTTGGGCAGCCAAGTGGGATTAGTGAACTGATCATTACCACCAAGTATCATCAAGATTTGGTGAAAAAATGTTTGCTGAGATTTCAGCAAACTAGTAGTTTTTTGGAAGCTTGGCAACCCCTTTAAAACGAAAGTGTTTTTCGCCAGTCTCTGCATGGGGTACTTCAAGAGGAAACAAACCATAGAGATAGAACTTAGAACTACTTCATTTGGTCAAGTTTCAAGGAGCTAGCACAAACCGTGTTTGATTTAGAGTTTCAACACATCTATCTATATAGCAGAAAACAGAGTGAAACCTAAAAATTCAAAGTGTTACTGGAAACGAACGCTTGAACCTAGAAGAGTGAAAATTGGGCAGCCAAGTGGGCTTAGTGAACTGATCATTACCACCAAGTATCATCAAGATTTGGTGAAAAAATGTTTGCTGAGATTTCAGCAAACGAGTAGTTTTTTGGAAGCTTGGCAACCCCTTTCAAACGAAAGTGTTTTTCGCCAGTCTCTGCATGGGGTACTTCAAGAGGAAAAAAACCATAGAGATAGAACTAACAACTACTTCATTTTGTCAAGTTTAAAGGAGCTAGCACAAACCGTGTTTGATTTAGAGTTTCAAAGACATCTATCTATATAGCAGAAAACAGAGTGAAACCTAAAATTTCAAAGTGTTACTGGAAACGAACGCTTGAACCTAGAAGAGTAAAAATTGGGCAGCCAAGTGGGCTTAGTGAACTGATCATTACCACCAAGTATCATCAAGTTTTGGTGAAAAAATGTTTGCTGAGATTTCAGCAAACGAGTAGTTTTTTGGAAGCTTGGCAACCCCTTTAAAACGAAAGTGTTTTTCGCCAGTCTCTGCATGGGGTACTTCAAGAGGAAACAAACCATAGAGATAGAACTTAGAACTACTTCACTTGGTCAAGTTTCAAAGAGCTAGCACAAACCGTGTTTGATTTAGAGTTTCAAACACATCTATCTATATAGCAGAAAACAGAGTGAAATCTAAAAATTCAAAGTGTTACTGGAAACGAACGCTTGAACCTACAAGAGTGAAAATTGGGCAGCCAAGTGGGCTTAGTGAACTGATCATTACCACCAAGTATCATCAACATTTGGTGAAAAAATGTTTGCTGAGATTTCAGCAAACGAGTAGTTTTTTGGAAGCTTGGCAACCCCTTTCAAACGAAAGTATTCTTCGCCAGTCTCTGCATTTGGTACTTCAAGAGGAAACAAACCACAGAGATAGAAGTTAGAACTACTTCATTTTGTCAAGTTTCACGGAGCTAGCACAAACCGTGTTTGATTTAGAGTTTCAAAACATCTATCTATATAGCAGAAAACAGAGTGAAACCTAAAAATTAAAAGTGTTACTGGAAACGAACGCTTGAACCTAGAAGAGTGAAAATTGGGCAGCCAAGTGGGCTTAGTGAACTGATCATTACCACCAAGTATCATCAAGATTTGGTGAAAAAATGTTTGCTGAGATTTCAGCAAACGAGTAGTTTTTTGGAAGCTTGGCAACCCCTTTCAAACGAAAGTGTTCTTCGCCAGTCTCTGCATGGGGTACTTCAAGAGGAAACAAACCCTAGAGATAGAACTTAGAACTACTTCATTTTGTCAAGTTTCACGGAGCTAGCACAAACCGTGTTTGATTTAGAGTTCTATATAACAGAAAACAGAGTGAAACCTAAAAATTCAAACTGTTACTGGAAACGAACGCTTGAACCTAGAAGAGTGAAAGTTGGGCAGCCAAGTGGGATTAGTGAACTGATCATTACCACCAAGTATCATCAAGATTTGGTGAAAAAATGTTTGCTGAGATTTCAGCAAACTAGTAGTTTTTTGGAAGCTTGGCAACCCCTTTCAAACGAAAGTGTTTTTCGCCAGTCTCTGCATGGGGTACGTCAAGAGGAAACAAACCATAGAGATAGAACTTAGAACTACTTCATTTTGTCAAGTTTCACGGAGCTAGCACAAACCGTGTTTGATTTAGAGTTTCAAACACATCTATCTATATAGCAGAAAACAGAGTGAAACCTAAAAATTCAAAGTGTTACTGGAAACGAACGCTTGAACCTAGAAGATTGAAAGTTGGGCAGCCAAGTGGGATTAGTGAACTGATCATTATCACCAAGTATCATCAAGATTTGGTGAAAAAATGTTTGCTGAGATTTCAGCAAACTAGTAGTTTTTTGGAAGCATGGCAACCCCTTTCAAACGAAAGTGTTCTTCGCCAGTCTCTGCATGGGGTACTTCAAGAGGAAACAAACCATAGAGATAGAACTTAGAACTACTTCATTTTGACAAGTATCACGGGGCTAGCACAAACCGTGTTTGATTTAGAGTTTCAAACACATCTATCTATATAGCAGAAAACAGAGTGAAACCTAAAAATTCAAACTGTTACTGGAAACGAACGCTTGAACCTAGAAGAGTGAAAGTTGGGCAGCCAAGTGGGATTAGTGAACTGATCATTACCACCAAGTATCATCAAGATTTGGTGAAAAAATGTTTGCTGAGATTTCAGCAAACTAGTAGTTTTTTGGAAGGTTGGCAACCCCTTTAAAACGAAAGTGTTTTTCGCCAGTCTCTGCATGGGGTACTTCAAGAGGAAACAAACCATAGAGATAGAACTTAGAACTACTTCATTTGGTCAAGTTTCAAGGAGCTAGCACAAACCGTGTTTGATTTAGAGTTTCAACACATCTATCTATAGAGCAGAAAACAGAGTGAAACCTAAAAATTCAAAGTGTTACTGGAAACGAACGCTTGAACCTAGAAGAGTGAAAATTGGGCAGCCAAGTGGGCTTAGTGAACTGATCATTACCACCAAGTATCATCAAGATTTGGTGAAAAAATGTTTGCTGAGATTTCAGCAAACTAGTAGTTTTTTGGAAGCTTGGCAACCCCTTTCAAACGAAAGTGTTTTTCGCCAGTCTCTGCATGGGGTACTTCAAGAGAAAAAAAACCATAGAGATAGAACTAACAACTACTTCATTTTGTCAAGTTTCAAGGAGCTAGCACAAACCGTGTTTGATTTAGAGTTTCAAAGACATCTATCTATATAGCAGAAAACAGAGTGAAACCTAAAATTTCAAAGTGTTACTGGAAACGAACGCTTGAACCTAGAAGAGTAAAAATTGGGCAGCCAAGTGGGCTTAGTGAACTGATCATTACCACCAAGTATCATCAAGTTTTGGTGAAAAAATGTTTGCTGAGATTTCAGCAAACGAGTAGTTTTTTGGAAGCTTGGCAACCCCTTTCAAACGAAAGTGTTTTTCGCCAGTCTCTGCATGGGGTACTTCAAGAGGGAACAAACCATAGAGATAGAACTTAGAACTACTTCATTTGGTCAAGTTTCAAAGAGCTAGCACAAACCGTGTTTGATTTAGAGTTTCAAACACATATATCTATATAGCAGAAAACAGAGTGATATCTAAAAATTCAAAGTGTTACTGGAAACGAACGCTTGAACCTACAAGAGTGAAAATTGGGCAGCCAAGTGGGCTTAGTGAACTGATCATTACCACCAAGTATCATCAACATTTGGTGAAAAAATGTTTGCTGAGATTTCAGCAAAGGAGTAGTTTTTTGGAAGCTTGGCAACCCCTTTCAAACGAAAGTGTTCTTCGCCAGTCTCTGCATTTGGTACTTCAAGAGGAAACAAACCATAGAGATAGAAGTCAGAACTACTTCATTTTGTCAAGTTTCACGGAGCTAGCACAAACCGTGTTTGATTTAGAGTTTCAAACACATCTATCTATATAGCAGAAAACAGAGTGAAACCTAAAAATTCAAAGTGTTACTGGAAACGAACGCTTGAACGTAGAAGAGTGAAAGTTGGGCAGCCAAGTGGGCTTAGTGAACTGATCATTACCACCAAGTATCATCAAGATTTGTTGAAAAAATGTTTGCTGAGATTTCAGCAAACTAGTAGTTTTTTGGAAGCTTGGCAACCCCTTTCAAACGAAAGTGTTTTTCGCCAGTCTCTGCATGGGGTACTTCAAGAGGAAACAAACCATAGAGATAGAACTTAGAACTACTTCATTTGGTCAAGTTTCAAAGAGCTAGCACAAACCGTGTTTGATTTAGAGTTTCAAACACATCTATCTATATAGCAGAAAACAGAGTGAAATCTAAAAATTCAAAGTGTTACTGGAAACGAACGCTTGAACCTTCAAGAGTGAAAATTGGGCAGCCAAGTGGGCTTAGTGAACTGATCATTACCACCAAGTATCATCAACATTTGGTGAAAAAATGTTTGCTGAGATTTCAGCAAACGAGTAGTTTTTTGGAAGCTTGGCAACCCCTTTCAAACGAAAGTATTCTTCGCCAGTCTCTGCATTTGGTACTTCAAGAGGAAACAAACCACAGAGATAGAAGTTAGAACTACTTCATTTTGTCAAGTTTCACGGAGCTAGCACAAACCGTGTTTGATTTAGAGTTTCAAAACATCTATCTATATAGCAGAAAACAGAGTGAAACCTAAAAATTAAAAGTGTTACTGGAAACGAACGCTTGAACCTAGAAGAGTGAAAATTGGGCAGCCAAGTGGGCTTAGTGAACTGATCATTACCACCAAGTATCATCAAGATTTGGTGAAAAAATGTTTGCTGAGATTTCAGCAAACGAGTAGTTTTTTGGAAGCTTGGCAACCCCTTTCAAACGAAAGTGTTCTTCGCCAGTCTCTGCATGGGGTACTTCAAGAGGAAACAAACCCTAGAGATAGAACTTAGAACTACTTCATTTTGTCAAGTTTCACGGAGCTAGCACAAACCGTGTTTGATTTAGAGTTCTATATAACAGAAAACAGAGTGAAACCTAAAAATTCAAACTGTTACTGGAAACGAACGCTTGAACCTAGAAGAGTGAAAGTTGGGCAGCCAAGTGGGATTAGTGAACTGATCATTACCACCAAGTATCATCAAGATTTGGTGAAAAAATGTTTGCTGAGATTTCAGCAAACTAGTAGTTTTTTGGAAGCTTGGCAACCCCTTTCAAACGAAAGTGTTTTTCGCCAGTCTCTGCATGGGGTACGTCAAGAGGAAACAAACCATAGAGATAGAACTTAGAACTACTTCATTTTGTCAAGTTTCACGGAGCTAGCACAAACCGTGTTTGATTTAGAGTTTCAAACACATCTATCTATATAGCAGAAAACAGAGTGAAACCTAAAAATTCAAAGTGTTACTGGAAACGAACGCTTGAACCTAGAAGATTGAAAGTTGGGCAGCCAAGTGGGATTAGTGAACTGATCATTATCACCAAGTATCATCAAGATTTGGTGAAAAAATGTTTGCTGAGATTTCAGCAAACTAGTAGTTTTTTGGAAGCATGGCAACCCCTTTCAAACGAAAGTGTTCTTCGCCAGTCTCTGCATGGGGTACTTCAAGAGGAAACAAACCATAGAGATAGAACTTAGAACTACTTCATTTTGACAAGTATCACGGGGCTAGCACAAACCGTGTTTGATTTAGAGTTTCAAACACATCTATCTATATAGCAGAAAACAGAGTGAAACCTAAAAATTCAAACTGTTACTGGAAACGAACGCTTGAACCTAGAAGAGTGAAAGTTGGGCAGCCAAGTGGGATTAGTGAACTGATCATTACCACAAAGTATCATCAAGATTTGGTGAAAAAATGTTTACTGAGATTTCAGCAAACTAGTAGTTTTTTGGAAGGTTGGCAACCCCTTTAAAACGAAAGTGTTTTTCGCCAGTCTCTGCATGGGGTACTTCAAGAGGAAACAAACCATAGAGATAGAACTTAGAACTACTTCATTTGGTCAAGTTTCAAGGAGCTAGCACAAACCGTGTTTGATTTAGAGTTTCAACACATCTATCTATAGAGCAGAAAACAGAGTGAAACCTAAAAATTCAAAGTGTTACTGGAAACGAACGCTTGAACCTAGAAGAGTGAAAATTGGGCAGCCAAGTGGGCTTAGTGAACTGATCATTACCACCAAGTATCATCAAGATTTGGTGAAAAAATGTTTGCTGAGATTTCAGCAAACTAGTAGTTTTTTGGAAGCTTGGCAACCCCTTTCAAACGAAAGTGTTTTTCGCCAGTCTCTGCATGGGGTACTTCAAGAGAAAAAAAACCATAGAGATAGAACTAACAACTACTTCATTTTGTCAAGTTTCAAGGAGCTAGCACAAACCGTGTTTGATTTAGAGTTTCAAAGACATCTATCTATATAACAGAAAACAGAGTGAAACCTAAAAATTCAAACTGTTACTGGAAACGAACGCTTGAACCTAGAAGAGTGAAAGTTGGGCAGCCAAGTGGGATTAGTGAACTGATCATTACCACCAAGTATCATCAAGATTTGGTGAAAAAATGTTTGCTGAGATTTCAGCAAACTAGTAGTTTTTTGGAAGCTTGGCAACCCCTTTCAAACGAAAGTGTTTTTCGCCAGTCTCTGCATGGGGTACGTCAAGAGGAAACAAACCATAGAGATAGAACTTAGAACTACTTCATTTTGTCAAGTTTCAAAGAGCTAGCACAAACCGTGTTTGATTTAGAGTTTCAAAGACATCTATCTATATAGCAGAAAACAGAGTGAAACCTAAAATTTCAAAGTGTTACTGGAAACGAACGCTTGAACCTAGAAGAGTAAAAATTGGGCAGCCAAGTGGGCTTAGTGAACTGATCATTACCACCAAGTATCATCAAGTTTTGGTGAAAAAATGTTTGCTGAGATTTCAGCAAACGAGTAGTTTTTTGGAAGCTTGGCAACCCCTTTCAAACGAAAGTGTTTTTCGCCAGTCTCTGCATGGGGTACTTCAAGAGGGAACAAACCATAGAGATAGAACTTAGAACTACTTCATTTGGTCAAGTTTCAAAGAGCTAGCACAAACCGTGTTTGATTTAGAGTTTCAAACACATATATCTATATAGCAGAAAACAGAGTGATATCTAAAAATTCAAAGTGTTACTGGAAACGAACGCTTGAACCTACAAGAGTGAAAATTGGGCAGCCAAGTGGGCTTAGTGAACTGATCATTACCACCAAGTATCATCAACATTTGGTGAAAAAATGTTTGCTGAGATTTCAGCAAAGGAGTAGTTTTTTGGAAGCTTGGCAACCCCTTTCAAACGAAAGTGTTCTTCGCCAGTCTCTGCATTTGGTACTTCAAGAGGAAACAAACCATAGAGATAGAAGTTAGAACTACTTCATTTTGTCAAGTTTCACGGAGCTAGCACAAACCGTGTTTGATTTAGAGTTTCAAACACATCTATCTATATAGCAGAAAACAGAGTGAAACCTAAAAATTCAAAGTGTTACTGGAAACGAACGCTTGAACGTAGAAGAGTGAAAGTTGGGCAGCCAAGTGGGCTTAGTGAACTGATCATTACCACCAAGTATCATCAAGATTTGGTGAAAAAATGTTTGCTGAGATTTCAGCAAACTAGTAGTTTTTTGGAAGCTTGGCAACCCCTTTCAAACGAAAGTGTTTTTCGCCAGTCTCTGCATGGGGTACTTCAAGAGGAAACAAACCATAGAGATAGAACTTAGAACTACTTCATTTGGTCAAGTTTCAAAGAGCTAGCACAAACCGTGTTTGATTTAGAGTTTCAAACACATCTATCTATATAGCAGAAAACAGAGTGAAATCTAAAAATTCAAAGTGTTACTGGAAACGAACGCTTGAACCTTCAAGAGTGAAAATTGGGCAGCCAAGTGGGCTTAGTGAACTGATCATTACCACCAAGTATCATCAACATTTGGTGAAAAAATGTTTGCTGAGATTTCAGCAAACGAGTAGTTTTTTGGAAGCTTGGCAACCCCTTTCAAACGAAAGTATTCTTCGCCAGTCTCTGCATTTGGTACTTCAAGAGGAAACAAACCACAGAGATAGAAGTTAGAACTACTTCATTTTGTCAAGTTTCACGGAGCTAGCACAAACCGTGTTTGATTTAGAGTTTCAAAACATCTATCTATATAGCAGAAAACAGAGTGAAACCTAAAAATTCAAAGTGTTACTGGAAACGAACGCTTGAACCTAGAAGAGTGAAAATTGGGCAGCCAAGTGGGCTTAGTGAACTGATCATTACCACCAAGTATCATCAAGATTTGGTGAAAAAATTTTTGCTGAGATTTCAGCAAACGAGTAGTTTTTTGGAAGCTTGGCAACCCCTTTCAAACGAAAGTGTTCTTCGCCAGTCTCTGCATGGGGTACTTCAAGAGGAAACAAACCCTAGAGATAGAACTTAGAACTACTTCATTTTGTCAACTTTCACGGAGCTAGCACAAACCGTGTTTGATTTAGAGTTCTATATAACAGAAAACAGAGTGAAACCTAAAAATTCAAACTGTTACTGGAAACGAACGCTTGAACCTAGAAGAGTGAAAGTTGGGCAGCCAAGTGGGATTAGTGAACTGATCATTACCACCAAGTATCATCAAGATTTGGTGAAAAAATGTTTGCTGAGATTTCAGCAAACTAGTAGTTTTTTGGAAGCTTGGCAACCCCTTTCAAACGAAAGTGTTTTTCGCCAGTCTCTGCATGGGGTACGTCAAGAGGAAACAAACCATAGAGATAGAACTTAGAACTACTTCATTTTGTCAAGTTTCACGGAGCTAGCACAAACCGTGTTTGATTTAGAGTTTCAAACACATCTATCTATATAGCAGAAAACAGAGTGAAACCTAAAAATTCAAAGTGTTACTGGAAACGAACGCTTGAACCTAGAAGATTGAAAGTTGGGCAGCCAAGTGGGATTAGTGAACTGATCATTATCACCAAGTATCATCAAGATTTGGTGAAAAAATGTTTGCTGAGATTTCAGCAAACTAGTAGTTTTTTGGAAGCATGGCAACCCCTTTCAAACGAAAGTGTTCTTCGCCAGTCTCTGCATGGGGTACTTCAAGAGGAAACAAACCATAGAGATAGAACTTAGAACTACTTCATTTTGACAAGTATCACGGGGCTAGCACAAACCGTGTTTGATTTAGAGTTTCAAACACATCTATCTATATAGCAGAAAACAGAGTGAAACCTAAAAATTCAAACTGTTACTGGAAACGAACGCTTGAACCTAGAAGAGTGAAAGTTGGGCAGCCAAGTGGGATTAGTGAACTGATCATTACCACCAAGTATCATCAAGATTTGGTGAAAAAATGTTTGCTGAGATTTCAGCAAACTAGTAGTTTTTTGGAAGGTTGGCAACCCCTTTAAAACGAAAGTGTTTTTCGCCAGTCTCTGCATGGGGTACTTCAAGAGGAAACAAACCATAGAGATAGAACTTAGAACTACTTCATTTGGTCAAGTTTCAAGGAGCTAGCACAAACCGTGTTTGATTTAGAGTTTCAACACATCTATCTATAGAGCAGAAAACAGAGTGAAACCTAAAAATTCAAAGTGTTACTGGAAACGAACGCTTGAACCTAGAAGAGTGAAAATTGGGCAGCCAAGTGGGCTTAGTGAACTGATCATTACCACCAAGTATCATCAAGATTTGGTGAAAAAATGTTTGCTGAGATTTCAGCAAACTAGTAGTTTTTTGGAAGCTTGGCAACCCCTTTCAAACGAAAGTGTTTTTCGCCAGTCTCTGCATGGGGTACTTCAAGAGAAAAAAAACCATAGAGATAGAACTAACAACTACTTCATTTTGTCAAGTTTCAAGGAGCTAGCACAAACCGTGTTTGATTTAGAGTTTCAAAGACATCTATCTATATAGCAGAAAACAGAGTGAAACCTAAAATTTCAAAGTGTTACTGGAAACGAACGCTTGAACCTAGAAGAGTAAAAATTGGGCAGCCAAGTGGGCTTAGTGAACTGATCATTACCACCAAGTATCATCAAGTTTTGGTGAAAAAATGTTTGCTGAGATTTCAGCAAACGAGTAGTTTTTTGGAAGCTTGGCAACCCCTTTCAAACGAAAGTGTTTTTCGCCAGTCTCTGCATGGGGTACTTCAAGAGGGAACAAACCATAGAGATAGAACTTAGAACTACTTCATTTGGTCAAGTTTCAAAGAGCTAGCACAAACCGTGTTTGATTTAGAGTTTCAAACACATATATCTATATAGCAGAAAACAGAGTGATATCTAAAAATTCAAAGTGTTACTGGAAACGAACGCTTGAACCTACAAGAGTGAAAATTGGGCAGCCAAGTGGGCTTAGTGAACTGATCATTACCACCAAGTATCATCAACATTTGGTGAAAAAATGTTTGCTGAGATTTCAGCAAACGAGTAGTTTTTTGGAAGCTTGGCAACCCCTTTCAAAGGAAAGTGTTCTTCGCCAGTCTCTGCATTTGGTACTTCAAGAGGAAACAAACCATAGAGATAGAAGTTAGAACTACTTCATTTTGTCAAGTTTCACGGAGCTAGCACAAACCGTGTTTGATTTAGAGTTTCAAACACATCTATCTATATAGCAGAAAACAGAGTGAAACCTAAAAATTCAAAGTGTTACTGGAAACGAACGCTTGAACGTAGAAGAGTGAAAGTTGGGCAGCCAAGTGGGCTTAGTGAACTGATCATTACCACCAAGTATCATCAAGATTTGGTGAAAAAATGTTTGCTGAGATTTCAGCAAACTAGTAGTTTTTTGGAAGCTTGGCAACCCCTTTCAAACGAAAGTGTTTTTCGCCAGTCTCTGCATGGGGTACTTCAAGAGGAAACAAACCATAGAGATAGAACTTAGAACTACTTCATTTGGTCAAGTTTCAAGGAGCTAGCACAAACCGTGTTTGATTTAGAGTTTCAAAACATCTATCTATATAGCAGAAAACAGAGTGAAACCTAAAAATTCAAAGTGTTACTGGAAACGAACGCTTGAACCTAGAAGAGTGAAAATTGGGCAGCCAAGTGGGCTTAGTGAACTGATCATTACCACCAAGTATCATCAAGATTTGGTGAAAAAATTTTTGCTGAGATTTCAGCAAACGAGTAGTTTTTTGGAAGCTTGGCAACCCCTTTCAAACGAAAGTGTTCTTCGCCAGTCTCTGCATGGGGTACTTCAAGAGGAAACAAACCCTAGAGATAGAACTTAGAACTACTTCATTTTGTCAACTTTCACGGAGCTAGCACAAACCGTGTTTGATTTAGAGTTCTATATAACAGAAAACAGAGTGAAACCTAAAAATTCAAACTGTTACTGGAAACGAACGCTTGAACCTAGAAGAGTGAAAGTTGGGCAGCCAAGTGGGATTAGTGAACTGATCATTACCACCAAGTATCATCAAGATTTGGTGAAAAAATGTTTGCTGAGATTTCAGCAAACTAGTAGTTTTTTGGAAGCTTGGCAACCCCTTTCAAACGAAAGTGTTTTTCGCCAGTCTCTGCATGGGGTACGTCAAGAGGAAACAAACCATAGAGATAGAACTTAGAACTACTTCATTTTGTCAAGTTTCACGGAGCTAGCACAAACCGTGTTTGATTTAGAGTTTCAAACACATCTATCTATATAGCAGAAAACAGAGTGAAACCTAAAAATTCAAAGTGTTACTGGAAACGAACGCTTGAACCTAGAAGATTGAAAGTTGGGCAGCCAAGTGGGATTAGTGAACTGATCATTATCACCAAGTATCATCAAGATTTGGTGAAAAAATGTTTGCTGAGATTTCAGCAAACTAGTAGTTTTTTGGAAGCATGGCAACCCCTTTCAAACGAAAGTGTTCTTCGCCAGTCTCTGCATGGGGTACTTCAAGAGGAAACAAACCATAGAGATAGAACTTAGAACTACTTCATTTTGTCAAGTATCACGGAGCTAGCACAAACCGTGTTTGATTTAGAGTTTCAAACACATCTATCTATATAGCAGAAAACAGAGTGAAACCTAAAAATTCAAACTGTTACTGGAAACGAACGCTTGAACCTAGAAGAGTGAAAGTTGGGCAGCCAAGTGGGATTAGTGAACTGATCATTACCACCAAGTATCATCAAGATTTGGTGAAAAAATGTTTGCTGAGATTTCAGCAAACTAGTAGTTTTTTGGAAGCTTGGCAACCCCTTTAAAACGAAAGTGTTTTTCGCCAGTCTCTGCATGGGGTACTTCAAGAGGAAACAAACCATAGAGATAGAACTTAGAACTACTTCATTTGGTCAAGTTTCAAGGAGCTAGCACAAACCGTGTTTGATTTAGAGTTTCAACACATCTATCTATATAGCAGAAAACAGAGTGAAACCTAAAAATTCAAAGTGTTACTGGAAACGAACGCTTGAACCTAGAAGAGTGAAAATTGGGCAGCCAAGTGGGCTTAGTGAACTGATCATTACCACCAAGTATCATCAAGATTTGGTGAAAAAATGTTTGCTGAGATTTCAGCAAACTAGTAGTTTTTTGGAAGCTTGGCAACCCCTTTCAAACGAAAGTGTTTTTCGCCAGTCTCTGCATGGGGTACTTCAAGAGGAAAAAAACCATAGAGATAGAACTAGCAACTACTTCATTTTGTCAAGTTTCAAGGAGCTAGCACAATCCGTGTTTGATTTAGAGTTTCAAAGATATCTATCTATATAGCAGAAAACAGAGTGAAACCTAAAAATTCAAAGTGTTACTGGAAACGAACGCTTGAACCTAGAAGAGTAAAAATTGGGCAGCCAAGTGGGCTTAGTGAACTGATCATTACCACCAAGTATCATCAAGTTTTGGTGAAAAAATGTTTGCTGAGATTTCAGCAAACGAGTAGTTTTTTGGAAGCTTGGCAACCCCTTTAAAACGAAAGTGTTTTTCGCCAGTCTCTGCATGGGGTACTTCAAGAGGAAACAAACCATAGAGATAGAACTTAGAACTACTTCATTTTGTCATGTTTCAAGGAGCTAGCACAAACCGTGTTTGATTTAGAGTTTCAAACACATCTATCTATATAGCAGAAAACAGAGTGAAACCTAAAAATTCAAAGTGTTACTGGAAACGAACGCTTGAACCTAGAAGAGTGAAAATTGGGCAGCCAAGTGGGCTTAGTGAACTGATCATTACCACCAAGTATCATCAACATTTGGTGAAAAAATGTTTGCTGAGATTTCAGCAAAGGAGTAGTTTTTTGGAAGCTTGGCAACCCCTTTCAAACGAAAGTGTTCTTCGCCAGTCTCTGCATTTGGTACTTCAAGAGGAAACAAACCATAGGGATAGAACTTAGAACTACTTCATTTTGTCAAGTTTCACGGAGCTAGCACAAACCGTGTTTGATTTAGAGTTTCAAACACATCTATCTATATAGCAGAAAACAGAGTGAAACCTAAAAATTCAAAGTGTTACTGGAAACGAACGCTTGAACCTAGAAGAGTGAAAGTTGGGCAGCCAAGTGGGATTAGTGAACTGATCATTACCACCAAGTATCATCAAGATTTGGTGAAAAAATGTTTGCTGAGATTTCAGCAAACTAGTAGTTTTTTGGAAGCTTGGCAAACCCTTTCAAACGAAAGTGTTTTTCGCCAGTCTCTGCATGGGGCACTTCAAGAGGAAACAAACCATAGAGATAGAACTTAGAACTACTTCATTTGGTCAAGTTTCAAGGAGCTAGCACAAACCGTGTTTGATTTAGAGTTTCAACACATCTATCTATATAGCAGAAAACAGAGTGAAACCTAAAAATTTAAAGTGTTACTGTAAATGAACGCTTGAACCTAGAAGAGTGAAAATTGGGCAGCCAAGTGGGCTTAGTGAACTGATCATTACCACCAAGTATCATCAAGATATGGTGAAAAAATGGTTGCTGAGATTTCAGCAAACGAGTAGTTTTTTGGAAGCTTGGCAACCCCTTTCAAACGAAATGTTCTTCGCCAGTCTCTGCATTTGGTACTTCAAGAGGAAACAAACCCTAGAGATAGAACTTAGAACTACTTCATTTTGTCAAGTTTCACGGAGCTAGCACAAACCGTGTTTGATTTAGAGGTCTATATAACAGAAAACAGAGTGAAACCTAAAAATTCAAACTGTTACTGGAAACGAACGCTTGAACCTAGAAGAGTGAAAGTTGGGCAGCCAAGTGGGATTAGTGAACTGATCATTACCACCAAGTATCATCAATATTTGGTGAAAAAATATTTGCTGAGATTTCAGCAAACTAGTAGTTTTTTGGAAGCTTGGCATCCCCTTTCAAACGAAAGTGTTTTTCGCCAGTTTCTGCATGGTGTACTTCAAGAGGAAACAAACCATAGAGATAGAACTTAGAACTACTTCATTTTGTCAAGTTTCACGGAGCTAGCACAAACCGTGTTTGATTTAGAGTTCTATATAACAGAAAACAGAGTGAAACCTAAAAATTCAAACTGTTACTGGAAACGAACGCTTGAACCTAGAAGAGTGAAAGTTGGGCGGCCAAGTGGGATTAGTGAACTGATCATTACCACCAAGTATCATCAAGATTTGGGGAAAAAATGTTTGCTGAGATTTCAGCAAACTAGTAGTTTTTTGGAAGCTTGGCAATCCCTTTAAAACGAAAGTGTTTTTCGCCAGTCTCTGCATGGGGTACTTCAAGAGGAAACAAACCATAGAGATAGAACTTAGAACTACTTCATTTTGTCAAGTTTCACGGAGCTAGCACAAACCGTGTTTGATTTAGAGTTTCAAACACATCTATCTATATAGCAGAAAACAGAGTGAAACCTAAAAATTCAAACTGTTACTGGAAACGAACGCTTGAACCTAGAAGAGTGAAAGTTGGGCAGCCAAGTGGGATTAGTGAACTGATCATTACCACCAAGTATCATCAAGATTTGGTGAAAAAATGGTTGCTGAGATTTCAGCAAACGAGTAGTTTTTTGGAAGCTTGGCAAGCCCTTTCAAACGAAAGTGTTCTTCGCCAGTCTCTGCATTTGGTACTTCAAGAGGAAACAAACCATAGAGATAGAACTTAGAACTACTTCATTTTGTCAAGTTTCACGGAGCTAGCACAAACCGTGTTTGATTTAGAGTTTCAAAGACATCTATCTATATAGCAGAAAACAGAGTGAAACCTAAAATTTCAAAGTGTTACTGGAAACGAACGCTTGAACCTAGAAGAGTAAAAATTGGGCAGCCAAGTGGGCTTAGTGAACTGATCATTACCACCAAGTATCATCAAGTTTTGGTGAAAAAATGTTTGCTGAGATTTCAGCAAACGAGTAGTTTTTTGGAAGCTTGGCAACCCCTTTCAAACGAAAGTGTTCTTCGCCAGTCTCTGCATTTGGTACTTCAAGAGGAAACAAACCATAGAGATAGAACTTAGAACTACTTCATTTTGTCAAGTTTCACGGAGCTAGCACAAACCGTGTTTGATTTAGAGTTTCAAACACATCTATCTATATAGCAGAAAACAGAGTGAAACCTAAAAATTCAAAGTGTTACTGGAAACGAACGCTTGAACCTAGAAGAGTGAAAATTGGGCAGCCAAGTGAGATTAGTGAACTGATCATTACCACCAAGTATCATCAAGATTTGGTGAAAAAATGTTTGCTGAGATTTCAGCAAACTAGTAGTTTTTTGGAAGCTTGGCAAACCCTTTCAAACGAAAGTGTTTTTCGCCAGTCTCTGCATGGGGCACTTCAAGAGGAAACAAACCATAGAGATAGAACTTAGAACTACTTCATTTGGTCAAGTTTCAAGGAGCTAGCAAAAACCGTGTTTGATTTAGAGTTTCAACACATCTATCTATATAGCAGAAAACAGAGTGAAACCTAAAAATTCAAAGTGTTACTGGAAACGAACGCTTGAACCTAGAAGAGTGAAAATTGGGCAGCCAAGTGGGCTTAGTGAACTGATCATTACCACCAAGTATCATGAAGATATGGTGAAAAAATGGTTGCTGAGATTTCAGCAAACTAGTAGTTTTTTGGAAGCTTGGCATCCCCTTTCAAACGAAAGTGTTTTTCGCCAGTTTCTGCATGGTGTACTTCACGAGGAAACAAACCATAGAGATAGAACTTAGAACTACTTCATTTTGTCAAGTTTCACGGAGCTAGCACAAACCGTGTTTGATTTAGAGTTCTATATAACAGAAAACAGAGTGAAACCTAAAAATTCAAACTGTTACTGGAAACGAACGCTTGAACCTAGAAGAGTGAAAGTTGGGCAGCCAAGTGGGATTAGTGAACTGATCATTACCACCAAGTATCATCAAGATTTGGTGAAAAAATGTTTGCTGAGATTTCAGCAAACTAGTAGTTTTTTGGAAGCTTGGCAACCCCTTTCAAACGAAAGTGTTTTTCGCCAGTCTCTGCATGGGGTACTTCAAGAGGAAACAAACCATAGAGATAGAACTTAGAACTACTTCATTTTGTCAAGTTTCACGGAGCTAGCACAAACCGTGTTTGATTTAGAGTTTCAAACACATCTATCTATATAGCAGAAAACAGAGTGAAACCTAAAAATTCAAACTGTTACTGGAAACGAACGCTTGAACCTAGAAGAGTGAAAGTTGGGCAGCCAAGTGGGATTAGTGAACAGATCATTACCACCAAGTATCATCAAGATTTGGTGAAAAAATGGTTGCTGAGATTTCAGCAAACGAGTAGTTTTTTGGAAGCTTGGCAACCCCTTTCAAAAGAAAGTGTTCTTCGCCAGTCTCTGCATTTGGTACTTCAAGAGGAAACAAACCATAGAGATAGAACTTAGAACTACTTCATTTTGTCAAGTTTCACGGAGCTAGCACAAACCGTGTTTGATTTAGAGTTTCAAACACATCTATCTATATAGCAGAAAACAGAGTGAAACCTAAAAATTCAAACTGCTACTGGAAACGAACGCTTGAACCTCGAAGAGTGAAAGTTGGGCAGCCAAGTGGGATTAGTGAACTGATCATTACCACCAAGTATCATCAAGATTTGGTGAAAAAATGTTTGCTGAGATTTCAGCAAACTAGTAGTTTTTTGGAAGCATGGCAACCCCTTTCAAACGAAAGTGTTTTTCGCCAGTCTCTGCATGGGGTACTTCAAGAGGAAACAAACCATAGAGATAGAACTTAGAACTACTTCATTTTGTCAAGTTTCAAGGAGCTAGCACAAACCGTGTTTGATTTAGAGTTTCAAACACATCTATCTATATAGCAGAAAACAGAGTGAAACCTAAAAATTCAAAGTGTTACTGGAAACGAACGCTTGAACCTAGAAGATTGAAAGTTGGGCAGCCAAGTGGGATTAGTGAACTGATCATTACCACCAAGTATCATCAAGATTTGGTGAAAAAATGTTTGCTGAGATTTCAGCAAACTAGTAGTTTTTTGGAAGCATGGCAACCCCTTTCAAACGAAAGTGTTCTTCGCCAGTCTCTGCATGGGGTACTTCAAGGGGAAACAAACCATAGAGATAGAACTTAGAACTACTTCATTTTGTCAAGTATCACGGAGCTAGCACAAACCGTGTTTGATTTAGAGTTTCAAACACATCTATCTATATAGCAGAAAACAGAGTGAAACCTAAAAATTCAAACTGTTACTGGAAACGAACGCTTGAACCTTGAAGAGTGAAAGTTGGGCAGCCAAGTGGGCTTAGTGAACTGATCATTACCACCAAGTATCATCAAGTTTTGGTGAAAAAATGTTTGCTGAGATTTTAGCAAACGAGTAGTTTTTTGGAAGCTTGTCAACCCCTTTAAAACGAAAGTGTTTTTCGCCAGTCTCTGCATGGGGTACTTCAAGAGGAAACAAACCATAGAGTTAGAACTTAGAACTACTTCATTTTGTCAAGTTTCAAGGAGCTAGCACAAACCGTGTTTGATTTAGAGTTTCAAACACATCTATCTATATAGCAGAAAACAGAGTGAAACCTAAAAATTCAAAGTGTTACTGGAAACGAACGCTTGAACCTAGAAGAGTGAAAATTGGGCAGCCAAGTGGGCTTAGTGAACTGATCATTACCACCAAGTATCATCAACATTTGGTGAAAAAATGTTTGCTGAGATTTCAGCAAACGAGTAGTTTTTTGGAAGCTTGGCAACCCCTTTCAAACGAAAGTGTTCTTCGCCAATCTCTGCATTTGGTACTTCAAGAGGAAACAAACCATAGAGATAGAACTTAGAACTACTTCATTTTGTCAAGTTTCACGGAGCTAGCACAAACCGTGTTTGATATAGAGTTTCAAACACATCTATCTATATAGCAGAAAACAGAGTGAAACCTAAAAATTCAAAGTGTTACTGGAAACGAACGCTTGAACCTAGAAGAGTGAAAGTTGGGCAGCCAAGTGGGATTAGTGAACTGATCATTACCACCAAGTATCATCAAGATTTGGTGAAAAAATGTTTGCTGAGATTTCAGCAAACGAGTAGTCTTTTGGAAGCTTGGCAAACCCTTTCAAACGAAAGTGTTTTTCGCCAGTCTCTGCATGGGGCACTTCAAGAGGAAACAAACCATAGAGATAGAACTTAGAACTACTTCATTTGGTCAAGTTTCAAGGAGCTAGCACAAACCGTGTTTGATTTAGAGTTTCAACACATCTATCTATATAGCAGAAAACAGAGTGAAACCTAAAAATTCAAAGTGTTACTGGAAACGAACGCTTGAACCTAGAAGAGTGAAAATTGGGCAGCCAAGTGGGCTTAGTGAACTGATCATTACCACCAAGTATCATCAAGATATGGTGAAAAAATGGTTGCTGAGATTTCAGCAAACGAGTAGTTTTTTGGAAGCTTGGCAACCCCTTTCAAACGAAAGTGTTCTTCGCCAGTCTCTGCATTTGGTACTTCAAGAGGAAACAAACCCTAGAGATAGAACTTAGAACTACTTCATTTTGTCAAGTTTCACGGAGCTAGCACAAACCGTGTTTGATTTAGAGGTCTATATAACAGAAAACAGAGTGAAACCTAAAAATTCAAACTGTTACTGGAAACGAACGCTTGAACCTAGAAGAGTGAAAGTTGGGCAGCCAAGTGGGATTAGTGAACTGATCATTACCACCAAGTATCATCAAGATTTGGTGAAAAAATGTTTGCTGAGATTTCAGCAAACAAGTAGTTTTTTGGAAGCTTGGCATCCCCTTTCAAACGAAAGTGTTTTTCGCCAGTTTCTGCATGGTGTACTTCAAGAGGAAACAAACCATAGAGATAGAACTTAGAACTACTTCATTTTGTCAAGTTTCAAGGAGCTAGCACAAACCGTGTTTGATTTAGAGTTTCAAACACATCTATCTATGTAGCAGAAAACAGAGTGAAACCTAAAAATTCAAAGTGTTACTGGAAACGAACGCTTGAACCTAGAAGAGTGAAAATTGGGCAGCCAAGTGGGCTTAGTGAACTGATCATTACCACCAAGTATCATCAAGATATGGTGAAAAAATGGTTGCTGAGATTTCAGCAAAGGAGTAGTTTTTTGGAAGCTTGGCAACCCCTTTCAAACGAAAGTGTTCTTCGCCAGTCTCTGCATTTGGTACTTCAAGAGGAAACAAACCATAGAGATAGAACTTAGAACTACTTCATTTTGTCAAGTATCACGGAGCTAGCACAAACCGTGTTTGATTTAGACTTTCAAACACATCTATCTATAGCAGAAAACAGAGGGAAACCTAAAAGTTCAAACTGTTACTGGAAACGAACGCTTGAACCTAGAAGAGTGAAAGTTGGGCAGCCAAGTGGGCTTAGTGAACTGATCATTACCACCAAGTATCATCAAGATTTGGTGAGAAAATGTTTGCTGAGGTTTCAGCAAACAAGTAGTTTTTTGGAAGCATGGCAACCCCTTTCAAACGAAAGTGTTCTTCGCCAGTCTCTGCATGGGGTACTTCAAGAGGAAACAAACCATAGTAATAGAACTTAGAACTACTTCATTTTGTCAAGTTTCACGGAGCTAGCACAAACCGTGTTTGATTTAGAGTTTCAAACACATCTATCTATATAGCAGAAAACAGAGTGAAACCTAAAAATTCAAACTGTTACTGGAAATGAACGCTTGAACCTAGAAGATTGAAAGTTGGGCAGCCAAGTGGGATGAGTGAACTGATCATTACCACCAAGTATCATCAAGATTTGGTGAAAAAATGTTTGCTGAGATTTCAGCAAACTAGTAGTTTTTTGGAAGCATGGCAACCCCTTTCAAACGAAAGTGTTTTTCGCCAGTCTCTGCATGGGGTACTTCAAGAGGAAACAAACCATAGAGATAGAACTTAGAACTACTTCATTTTGTCAAGTTTCAAGGAGCTAGCACAAACCGTGTTTGATTTAGAGTTTCAAACACATCTATCTATATAGCAGAAAACAGAGTGAAACCTAAAAATTCAAAGTGTTACTGGAAACGAACGCTTGAACCTAGAAGATTGAAAGTTGGGCAGCCAAGTGGGATTAGTGAACTGATCATTACCACCAAGTATCATCAAGATTTGGTGAAAAAATGTTTGCTGAGATTTCAGCAAACTAGTAGTTCTTTGGAAGCATGGCAACCCCTTTCAAACGAAAGTGTTCTTCGCCAGTCTCTGCATGGGGTACTTCAAGAGGAAACAAACCATAGAGATAGAACTTAGAACTACTTCATTTTGTCAAGTATCACGGAGCTAGCACAAACCGTGTTTGATTTAGAGTTTCAAACACATCTATCTATATAGCAGAAAACAGAGTGAAACCTAAAAATTCAAACTGTTACTGGAAACGAACGCTTGAACCTAGAAGAGTGAAAGTTGGGCAGCCAAGTGGGCTTAGTGAACTGATCATTACCACCAAGTATCATCAAGATTTGGTGAAAAAATGTTTGCTGAGATTTCAGCAAACTAGTAGTTTTTTTGGAAGCTTGGCAACCCCTTTCAAACGAAAGTGTTCTTCGCCAGTCTCTGCATGGGGTACTTCAAGAGGAAACAAACCATAGAGATAGAACTTAGAACTACTTCATTTGGTCAAGTATCACGGAGCTAGCACAAACCGTGTTTGATTTAGAGTTTCAAACACATCTATCTATATAGCAGAAAACAGAGTGAAACCTAAAAATTCAAACTGTTACTGGAAACGAATGCTTGAACCTAGAAGAGTGAAAGTTGGGCAGCCAAGTGGGATTAGTGAACTGATCATTACCACCAAGTATCATCAAGATTTGGTGAAAAAATGTTTGCTGAGATTTCAGCAAACTAGTAGTTTTTTGGAAGCTTGGCAACCCCTTTCAAACGAAAGTGTTTTTCGCCAGTCTCTGCATGGGGTACTTCAAGAGGAAACAAACCATAGAGATAGAACTTAGAACTACTTCATTTTTCAAGTTTCAAGGAGCTAGCACAAACCGTGTTTGATTTAGAGTTTCAACACATCTATCTATATAGCAGAAAACAGAGTGTAACCTAAAAATTCAAAGTGTTACTGGAAACGAACGCTTGAACCTAGAAGAGTGAAAATTGGGCAGCCAAGTGGGCTTAGTGAACTGATCATTACCACCAGTATCATCAAGATATGGTGAAAAAATGGTTCCTGAGATTTCAGCAAACCAGTAGTTTTTTGGAAGCTTGGCAACCCCTTTCAAACGAAAGTGTTCTTCGCCAGTCTCTGCGTTTGGTACTTCAAGAGGAAACAAACCCTAGAGATAGAACTTAGAACTACTTCATTTTGTCAAGTTTCACGGAGCTAGCACAAACCGTGTTTGATTTAGAGGTCTATATAACAGAAAACAGAGTGAAACCTAAAAATTCAAACTGTTACTGGAAACGAACGCTTGAACCTAGAAGAGTGAAAGTTGGGCAGCCAAGTGGGATTAGTGAACTGATCATTACCACCAAGTATCATCAAGATTTGGTGAAAAAATGCTTGCTGAGATTTCAGCAAACTAGTAGTTTTTTGGAAGCTTGGCATCCCCTGTCAAACGAAAGTGTTTTTCGCCAGTTTCTGCATGGTGTACTTCAAGAGGAAACAAACCATAGAGATAGAACTTAGAACTACTTCATTTTGTCAAGTTTCAAGGAGCTAGCACAAACCGTGTTTGATTTAGAGTTTCAAACACATCTATCTATATAGCAGAAAACAGAGTGAAACCTAAAAATTCAAAGTGTTACTGGAAACGAACGCTTGAACCTAGAAGATTGAAAGTTGGGCAGCCAAGTGGGATTAGTTAACTGATCATTACCACCAAGTATCATCAAGATTTGGTGAAAAAATGGTTGCTGAGGTTTCAGCAAACTAGTAGTTTTTTGGAAGCATGGCAACCCCTTTCAAACGAAAGTGTTCTTCGCCAGTCTCTGCATGGGGTACTTCAAGAGGAAACAAACCATAGAGATAGAACTTAGAACTACTTCATTTGGTCAAGTTTCAAGGAGCTAGCACAAACCGTGTTTGATTTAGAGTTCTATATAACAGAAAACAGAGTGAAACCTAAAAATTCAAACTGTTACTGGAAACGAACGCTTGAACCTAGAAGAGTGAAAGTTGGGCAGCCAAGTGGGATTAGTGAACTGATCATTACCACCAAGTATCATCAAGATTTGGTGAAAAAATGTTTGCTGAGATTTCAGCAAACTAGTAGTTTTTTGGAAGCTTGGCCACCCCTTTCAAACGAAAGTGTTTTTCGCCAGTCTCTGCATGGGGTACTTCAAGAGGAAACAAACCATAGAGATAGAACTTAGAACTACTTCATTTGGACAAGTTTCAAGGAGCTAGCACAAACCGTGTTTGATTTAGAGTTTCAAACACATCTATCTATATAGCAGAAAACAGAGTGAAACCTAAAAATTCAAACTGTTACTGGAAACGAACGCTTGAACCTAGAAGAGTGAAAGTTGGGCAGCCAAGTGGGATTAGTGAACTGATCATTACCACCATGTATCATCAAGATTTGGTGAAAAAATGTTTGCTGAGATTTCAGCAAACTAGTAGTTTTTTGGAAGCTTGGCAACACCTTTCAAACGAAAGTGTTCTTCGCCAGTCTCTGCATGGGGTACTTCAAGATTAAACAAACCATAGAGATAGAACTTAGAACTACTTCATTTGGTCAAGTTTCAAGGAGCTAGCACAAACCGTGTTTGATTTAGAGTTTCAAACACATCTATCTATATAGCAGAAAACAGAGTGAAACCTAAAAATTCAAAGTGTTACTGGAAACGAACGCTTGAACCTAGAAGATTGAAAGTTGGGCAGCCAAGTGGGATTAGTGAACTGATCATTACCACCAAGTATCATCAAGATATGGTGAAAAAATGTTTGCTGAGATTTCAGCAAACGAGTAGTTTTTTGGAAGCTTGGCAACCCCTTTCAAACGAAAGTGTTCTTCGCCAGTCTCTGCATGGGGTACTTCAAGAGGAAACAAACCATAGAGATAGAACTTAGAACTACTTCATTTTGTCAAGTTTCAAGGAGCTAGCACAAACCGTGTTTGATTTAGAGTTTCAAACACATCTATCTATATAGCAGAAAACAGAGTGAAACCTAAAAATTCAAAGTGTTACTTTAAACGAACGCTTGAACCTAGAAGAGTGAAAATTGGGCAGCCAAGTGGGCTTAGTGAACTGATCATTACCACCAAGTATCATCAAGATATGGTGAAAAAATGGTTGCTGAGATTTCAGCAAACGAGTAGTTTTTTGGAAGCTTGGCAACCCCTTTCAAACGAAAGTGTTCTTCGCCAGTCTCTGCATTTGGTACTTCAAGAGGAAACAAACCATAGAGATAGAACTTAGAACTACTTCATTTGGTCAAGTTTCAAGGAGCTAGCACAAACCGTGTTTGATTTAGAGTTTCAAACACATCTATCTATATAGCAGAAAACAGTGTGAAACCTAAAAATTCAAACTGTTACTGGAAACGAACGCTTGAACCTAGAAGAGTGAAAGTTGGGCAGCCAAGTGGGCTTAGTGAACTGATCATTACCACCAAGTATCATCAAGATTTGGTGAAAAAATATTTGCTGAGATTTCAGCAAACTAGTAGTTTTTTGGAAGCATGGCAACCCCTTTCAAATGAAAGTGTTCTTCGCCAGTCTCTGCATGGGGTACTTCAAGAGGAAACAAACCATAGAGATAGAACTTAGAACTACTTCATTTGGTCAAGTTTCAAGGAGCTAGCACAAACCGTGTTTGATTTAGAGTTCTATATAACAGAAAACAGAGTGAAACCTAAAAATTCAAACTGTTACTGGAAACGAACGCTTGAACCTAGAAGATTGAAAGTTGGGCAGCCAAGTGGGATTAGTGAACTGATCATTACCACCAAGTATCATCAAGATTTGGTGAAAAAATGTTTGCTGAGATTTCAGCAAACTAGTAGTTTTTTGGAAGCTTGGCCACCCCTTTCAAACGAAAGTGTTTTTCGCCAGTCTCTGCATGGGGTACTTCAAGAGGAAACAAACCATAGAGATAGAACTTAGAACTACTTCATTTGGTCAAGTTTCAAGGAGCTAGCACAAACCGTGTTTGATTTAGAGTTTCAAACACATCTATCTATATAGCAGAAAACAGAGTGAAACCTAAAAATTCAAACTGTTACTGGAAACGAACGCTTGAACCTAGAAGAGTGAAAGTTGGGCAGCCAAGTGGGATTAGTGAACTGATCATTACCACCAAGTATCATCAAGATTTGGTGAAAAAATGTTTGCTGAGATTTCAGCAAACTAGTAGTTTTTTGGAAGCATGGCAACCCCTTTCAAACGAAAGTGTTCTTCGCCAGTCTCTGCATGGGGTACTTCAAGAGGAAACAAACCATAGAGATAGAACTTAGAACTACTTCATTTTGTCAAGTTTCAAGGAGCTAGCACAAACCGTGTTTGATTTAGAGTTTCAAACACATCTATCTATATAGCAGAAAACAGAGTGAAACCTAAAAATTCAAAGTGTTACTGAAACGAACGCTTGAACCTAGAAGAGTGAAAGTTGGGCAGCCAAGTGGGATTAGTGAACTGATCATTACCACCAAGTATCATCAAGATTTGGTGAAAAAATGTTTGCTGAGATTTCAGCAAAGTAGTAGTTTTTTGGAAGCTTGGCCACCCTTTTCAAACGAAAGTGTTCTTCGCCAGTATCTGCATGGGGTACTTCAAGAGGAAACAAACCATAGAGATAGAACTTAGAACTACTTCATTTTGTCAAGTTTCAAGGAGCTAGCACAAACCGTGTTTGATTTAGAGTTTCAAACACATCTATCTATATAGCAGAAAACAGAGTGAAACCTAAAAACTCAAACTGTTACTGGAAACGAACGCTTGAACCTAGAAGAGTGAAAGTTGGGCAGCCAAGTGGGATTAGTGAACTGATCATTACCACCATGTATCATCAAGATTTGGTGAAAAAATGTTTGCTGGGATTTCAGCAAAGTAGTAGTTTTTTGGAAGCTTGGCCACCCCTTTCAAACGAAAGTGTTTTTCGCCAGTCTCTGCATGGGGTACTTCAAGAGGAAACAAACCATAGAGATAGAACTTAGAACTACTTCATTTGGTCAAGTTTCAAGGAGCTAGCACAAACCGTGTTTGATTTAGAGTTTCAAACACATCTATCTATATAGCAGAAAACAGTGTGAAACCTAAAAATTCAAAGTGTTACTGGAAACGAACGCTTGAACCTAGAAGAGTGAAAGTTGGGCAGCCAAGTGGGATTAGTGAACTGATCATTACCACCAAGTATCATCAAGATTTGGTGAAAAAATGTTTGCTGAGATTTCAGCAAACTAGTAGTTTTTTGGAAGCATGGCAACCCCTTTCAAACGAAAGTGTTCTTCGCCAGTCTCTGCATGGGGTACTTCAAGAGGAAACAAACCATAGAGATAGAACTTAGAACTACTTCATTTGGTCAAGTTTCAAGGAGCTAGCACAAACCGTGTTTGATTTAGAGTTTCAAACACATCTATCTATATAGCAGAAAACAGAGTGAAACCTAAAAATTCAAAGTGTTACTGGAAACGAACGCTTGAACCTAGAAGATTGAAAGTTGGGCAGCCAAGTGGGATTAGTGAACTGATCATTACCACCAAGTATCATCAAGATATGGTGAAAAAATGTTTGCTGAGATTTCAGCAAACGAGTAGTTTTTTGGAAGCTTGGCAACCCCTTTCAAACGAAAGTGTTCTTCGCCAGTCTCTGCATGGGGTACTTCAAGAGGAAACAAACCATAGAGATAGAACTTAGAACTACTTCATTTTGTCAAGTATCACGGAGCTAGCACAAACCGTGTTTGATTTAGAGTTTCAAACACATCTATCTATATAGCAGAAAACAGAGTGAAACCTAAAAATTCAAAGTGTTACTGGAAACGAACGCTTGAACCTAGAAGAGTGAAAATTGGGCAGCCAAGTGGGCTTAGTGAACTGATCATTACCACCAAGTATCATCAAGATATGGTGAAAAAATGGTTGCTGAGATTTCAGCAAACGAGTAGTTTTTTGGAAGCTTGGCAACCCCTTTCAAACGAAAGTGTTCTTCGCCAGTCTCTGCATTTGGTACTTCAAGAGGAAACAAACCATAGAGATAGAACTTAGAACTACTTCATTTTGTCAGGTATCACGGAGCTAGCACAAACCGTGTTTGATTTAGACTTTCAAACACATCTATCTATAGCAGAAAACAGAGTGAAACCTAAAAATTCAAACTGTTACTGGAAACGAACGCTTGAACCTAGAAGAGTGAAAGTTGGGCAGCCAAGTGGGCTTAGTGAACTGATCATTACCACCAAGTATCATCAAGATTTGGGGAAAAAATGTTTGCTGAGGTTTCAGCAAACTAGTAGTTTTTTGGAAGCATGGCAACCCCTTTCAAACGAAAGTGTTCTTCGACAGTCTCTGCATGGGGTACTTCAAGAGGAAACAAACCATAGAGATAGAACTTAGAACTACTTCATTTTGTCAAGTTTCACGGAGCTAGCACAAACCGTGTTTGATTTAGAGTTTCAAACACATCTATCTATATAGCAGAAAACAGAGTGAAACCTAAAAATTCAAACTGTTACTGGAAACGAACGCTTGAACCTAGAAGATTGAAAGTTGGGCGGCCAAGTGTGATTAGTGAACTGATCATTACCACCATGTATCATCAAGATTTGGTGAAAAAATGTTTGCTGAGATTTCAGCAAAGTAGTAGTTTTTTGGAAGCTTGGCCACCCCTTTCAAACGAAAGTGTTTTTCGCCAGTCTCTGCATGGGGTACTTCAAGAGGAAACAAACCATAGAGATAGAACTTAGAACTACTTCATTTGGTCAAGTTTCAAGGAGCTAGCACAAACCGTGTTTGATTTAGAGTTTCAAACACATCTATCTATATAGCAGAAAACAGAGTGAAACCTAAAAATTCAAACTGTTACTGGAAACGAACGCTTGAACCTAGAAGAGTGAAAGTTGGGCAGCCAAGTGGGATTAGTGAACTGATCATTACCACCAAGTATCATCAAGATTTGGTGAAAAAATGTTTGCTGAGATTTCAGCAAACTAGTAGTTTTTTGGAAGCATGGCAACCCCTTTCAAACGAAAGTGTTCTTCGCCAGTCTCTGCATGGGGTACTTCAAGAGGAAACAAACCATAGAGATAGAACTTAGAACTACTTCATTTTGTCAAGTATCACGGAGCTAGCACAAACCGTGTTTGATTTAGAGTTTCAAACACATCTATCTATATAGCAGAAAACAGAGTGAAACCTAAAAATTCAAACTGTTACTGGAAACGAACGCTTGAACCTAGAAGAGTGAAAGTTGGGCAGCCAAGTGGGATTAGTGAACTGATCATTACCACCAAGTATCATCAAGATTTGGTGAAAAAATGTTTGCTGAGATTTCAGCAAACTAGTAGTTTTTTGGAAGCTTGGCAACCCCTTTCAAACGAAAGTGTTTTCGCCAGTCTCTGCATGGGGTACTTCAAGAGGAAACAAACCATAGAGATAGAACTTAGAACTACTTCATTTGGTCAAGTTTCAAGGAGCTAGCACAAACCGTGTTTGATTTAGAGTTTCAACACATCTATCTATATAGCAGAAAACAGAGTGAAACCTAAAAATTCAAAGTGTTACTGGAAACGAACGCTTGAACGTAGAAGAGTGAAAATTGGGCAGCCAAGTGGGCTTAGTGAACTGATCATTTCCACCAAGTATCATCAAGATTTGGTGAAAAAATGTTTGCTGAGATTTCAGCAAACTAGTAGTTTTTTGGAAGCTTGGCAACCCCTTTCAAACGAAAGTGTTTTTCGCCAGTCTCTGCATGGGGTACTTCAAGAGGAAAAAAACCATAGAGATAGAACTAACAACTACTTCATTTTGTCAAGTTTCAAGGAGCTAGCACAAACCGTGTTTGATTTAGAGTTTCAAAGACATCTATCTATATAGCAGAAAACAGAGTGAAACCTAAAATTTCAAAGTTTTACTGGAAACGAACGCTTGAACCTAGAAGAGTAAAAATTGGGCAGCCAAGTGGGCTTAGTGAACTGATCATTACCACCAAGTATCATCAAGTTTTGGTGAAAAAATATTTGCTGAGATTTCAGCAGACGAGTAGTTTTTTGGAAGCTTGGCAACCCCTTTAAAACGAAAGTGTTTTTCGACAGTCTCTGCATGGGGTACTTCAAGAGGAAACAAACCATAGAGATAGAACTTAGAACTACTTCATTTTGTCAAGTTTCAAGGAGCTAGCACAAACCGTGTTTGATTTAGAGTTTCAAACACATCTATCTATATAGCAGAAAACAGAGTGAAACCTAAAAATTCAAAGTGTTACTGGAAACGAACGCTTGAACCTAGAAGAGTGAAAATTGGGCAGCCAAGTGGGCTTAGTGAACTGATCATTACCACCAAGTATCATCAACATTTGGTGAAAAAATGTTTGCTGTGATTTCAGCAAACGAGTAGTTTTTTGGAAGCTTGGCAACCCCTTTCAAACGAAAGTGTTCTTCGCCAGTCTCTGCATTTGGTACTTCAAGAGGAAACAAACCATAGAGATAGAACTTAGAACTACTTCATTTTGTCAAGTTTCACGGAGCTAGCACAAACCGTGTTTGATTTAGAGTTTCAAACACATCTATCTATATAGCAGAAAACAGAGTGAAACCTAAAATTTCAAAGTGTTACTGGAAACGAACGCTTGAACCTAGAAGAGTGAAAGTTGGGCAGCCAAGTGGGATTAGTGAACTGATCATTAGCACCAAGTATCATCAAGATTTGGTGAAAAAATGTTTGCTGAGATTTCAGCAAACTAGTAGTTTTTTGGAAGCTTGGCAACCCCTTTCAAACGAAAGTGTTTTTCGCCAGTCTCTGCATGGGGTACTTCAAGAGGAAACAAACCATAGAGATAGAACTTAGAACTACTTCATTTGGTCAAGTTTCAAGGAGCAAGCACAAACCGTGTTTGATTTAGAGTTTCAACACATCTATCTATATAGCAGAAAACAGAGTGAAACCTAAAAATTCAAAGTGTTACTGGAAACGAACGCTTGAACCTAGAAGAGTGAAAATTGGGCAGCCAAATGGGCTTAGTGAACTGATCATTACCACCAAGTATCATCAAGATTTGGTGAAAAAATGTTTGCTGAGATTTCAGCAAACGAGTAGTTTTTTGGAAGCTTGGCAACCCCTTTCAAACGAAAGTGTTCTTCGCCAGTATCTGCATGGGGTACTTCAAGAGGAAACAAACCCTAGAGATAGAACTTAGAACTACTTCATTTTGTCAAGTTTCACGGAGCTAGCACAAACCGTGTTTGATTTAGAGTTCTATAAAACAGAAAACAGAGTGAAACCTAAAAATTCAAACTGTTACTGGAAACGAACGCTTGAACCTAGAAGAGTGAAAGTTGGGCAGCCAAGTGGGATTAGTGAACTGATCATTACCACCAAGTATCATCAAGATTTGGTGAAAAAATGTTTGCTGAGATTTCAGGAAACTAGTAGTTTTTTGGAAGCTTGGCCACCCCTTTCAAACGAAAGTGTTTTTCGCCAGTCTCTGCATGGTGTACCTCAAGAGGAAACAAAAAATAGAGATAGAACTTAGAACTACTTCATTTGGTCAAGTTTCACGGAGCTAGCACAAACCGTGTTTGATTTAGAGTTTCAAACACATCTATCTATATAGCAGAAAACAGAGTGAAACCTAAAAATTCAAACTGTTACTGGAAACGAACGCTTGAACCTAGAAGAGTGAAAGTTGGGCAGCCAAGTGGGATTAGTGATCTGATCATTACCACCAAGTATCATCAAGATTTGGTGAAAAAATGTTTGCTGAGATTTCAGCAAACTAGTAGTTTTTTGGAAGCTTGGCAACCCCTTTCAAACGAAAGTGTTTTTCGCCAGTCTCTGCATGGGGTACTTCAAGAGGAAACAAACCATAGAGATAGAACTTAGAACTACTTCATTTTGTCAAGTTTCACGGAGCTAGCACAAACCGTGTTTGATTTAGAGTTTCAAACACATCTATCTATATAGCAGAAAACAGAGTGAAACCTAAAAATTCAAACTGTTACTGGAAACGAACGCTTGAACCTAGAAGAGTGAAAGTTGGGCAGCCAAGTGGGATTAGTAAACTGATCATTACCACCAAGTATCATCAAGATTTGGTGAAAAAATGTTTGCTGAGATTTCAGCAAACTAGTAGTTTTTTGGAAGCTTGGCAACCCCTTTCAAACGAAAGTGTTCTTCGCCAGTCTCTGCATGGGGTACTTCAAGAGGAAACAAACCATAGAGATAGAACTTAGAACTACTTCATTTTGTCAAGTTTCACGGAGCTAGCACAAACCGTGTTTGATTTAGAGTTTCAAACACATCTATCTATATAGCAGAAAACAGAGTGAAACCTAAAAATTCAAACTGTTACTGGAAACGAACGCTTGAACCTAGAAGAGTGAAAGTTGGGCAGCCAAGTGGGATTAGTGAACTGATCATTACCACCAAGTATCATCAAGATTTGGTGAAAAAATGTTTGCTGAGATTTCAGCAAACTAGTAGTTTTTTGGAAGCATGGCAACCCTTTTCAAACGAAAGTGTTCTTCGCCAGTCTCTGCATGGGGTACTTCAAGAGGAAACAAACCATAGAGATAGAACTTAGAACTACTTCATTTTGTCAAGTATCACGGAGCTAGCACAAACCGTGTTTGATTTAGAGTTTCAAACACATCTATCTATATAGCAGAAAACAGAGTGAAACCTAAAAATTCAAACTGTTACTGGAAACGAACGCTTGAACCTAGAAGAGTGAAAGTTGGGCAGCCAAGTGGGATTAGTGAACTGATCATTACCACCAAGTATCATCAAGATTTGGTGAAAAAATGTTTGCTGAGATTTCAGCAAACTAGTAGTTTTTTGGAAGCTTGGCAACCCCTTTAAAACGAAAGTGTTTTTCGCCAGTCTCTGCATGGGGTACTTCAAGAGGAAACAAACCATAGAGATAGAACTTAGAACTACTTCATTTGGTCCAGTTTCAAGGAGCTAGCACAAACCGTGTTTGATTTAGAGTTTCAACACATCTATCTATATAGCAGAAAACAGAGTGAAACCTAAAAATTCAAAGTGTTACTGGAAACGAACGCTTGAACCTAGAAGAGTGAAAATTGGGCAGCCAAGTGGGCTTAGTGAACTGATCATTATTACCAAGTATCATCAAGATTTGGTGAAAAAATGTTTGCTGAGATTTCAGCAAACTAGTAGTTTTTTGGAAGCTTGGCAACCCCTTTCAAACGAAAGTGTTTTTCGCGAGTCTCTGCATGGGGTACTTCAAGAGGAAAAAAACCATAGAGGTAGAACTAACAACTACTTCATTTTGTCAAGTTTCAAGGAGCTAGCACAAACCGTGTTTGATTTAGAGTTTCAAAGACATCTATCTATATAGCAGAAAACAGAGTGAAACCTAAAATTTCAAAGTTTTACTGGAAACGAACGCTTGAACCTAGAAGAGTAAAAATTGGGCAGCCAAGTGGGCTTAGTGAACTGATCATTACCACCAAGTATCATCAAGTTTTGGTGAAAAAATGTTTGCTGAGATTTCAGCAAACGAGTAGTTTTTTGGAAGCTTGGCAACCCCTTTAAAACGAAAGTGTTTTTTGCCAGTTTCTGCATGGGGTACTTCAAGAGGAAACAAACCATAGAGATAGAACTTAGAACTACTTCATTTTGTCAAGTTTCAAGGAGCTAGCACAATCCGTGTTTGATTTAGAGTTTCAAACACATCTATCTATATAGCAGAAAACAGAGTGAAACCTAAAAATTCAAAGTGTTACTGGAAACGAACGCTTGAACCTAGAAGAGTGAAAATTGGGCAGCCAAGTGGGCTTAGTGAACTGATCATTACCACCAAGTATCATCAACATTTGGTGAAAAAATGTTTGCTGAGATTTCAGCAAACGAGTAGTTTTTTGGAAGCTTGGCAACCCCTTTCAAACGAAAGTGTTCTTCGCCAGTCTCTGCATTTGGTACTTCAAGAGGAAACAAACCATAGAGATAGAACTTAGAACTACTTCATTTTGTCAAGTTTCACGGAGCTAGCACAAACCGTGTTTGATTTAGAGTTTCAAACACATCTATCTATATAGCAGAAAACAGAGTGAAACCTAAAAATTCAAAGTGTTACTGGAAACGAACGCTTGAACCTAGAAGAGTGAAAGTTGGGCAGACAAGTGGGATTAGTGAACTGATCATTACCACCAAGTATCATCAAGATTTGGTGAAAAAATGTTTGCTGAGATTTCAGCAAACTAGTAGTTTTTTGGAAGCTTGGCAACCCCTTTCAAACGAAAGTGTTTTTCACCAGTCTCTGCATGGGGTACTTCAAGAGGAAACAAACCATAGAGATAGAACTTAGAACTACTTCATTTGGTGAAGTTTCAAGGAGCTAGCACAAACCGTGTTTGATTTAGAGTTTCAACACATCTATCTATATAGCAGAAAACAGAGTGAAACCTAAAAATTCAAAGTGTTACTGGAAACGAACGCTTGAACCTAGAAGAGTGAAAATTGGGCAGCCAAGTGGGCTTAGTGAACTGATCATTACCACCAAGTATCATCAAGATTTGGTGAAAAAATGTTTGCTGAGATTTCAGCAAACGAGTAGTTTTTTGGAAGCTTGGCAACCCCTTTCAAACGAAAGTGTTCTTCGCCAGTATCTGCATGGGGTACTTCAAGAGGAAACAAACCCTAGAGATAGAACTTAGAACTACTTCATTTTGTCAAGTTTCACGGAGCTAGCACAAACCGTGTTTGATTTAGAGTTCTATATAACAGAAAACAGAGTGAAACCTAAAAATTCAAACTGTTACTGGAAACGAACGCTTGAACCTAGAAGAGTGAAAGTTGGGCAGCCAAGTGGGATTAGTGAACTGATCATTACCACCAAGTATCATCAAGATTTGGTGAAAAAATGTTTGCTGAGATTTCAGCAAACTAGTAGTTTTTTGGAAGCTTGGCAACCCCTTTCAAACGAAAGTGTTTTTCGCCAGTCTCTGCATGGGGTACTTCAAGAGGAAACAAACCATAGAGATAGAACTTAGAACTACTTCATTTGGTCAAGTTTCACGGAGCTAGCACAAACCGTGTTTGATTTAGAGTTTCAAACACATCTATCTATATAGCAGAAAACAGAGTGAAACCTAAAAATTCAAACTGTTACTGGAAACGAACGCTTGAACCTAGAAGATTGAAAGTTGGGCAGCCAAGTGGGATTAGTGAACTGATCATTACCACCATGTATCATCAAGGTTTGGTGAAAAAATGTTTGCTGAGATTTCAGCAAACTAGTAGTTTTTTGGAAGCTTGGCCACCCCTTTCAAACGAAAGTGTTTTTCGCCAGTCTCTGCATAGTGTACTTCAAGAGGAAACAAACCATAGAGATAGAACTTAGAACTACTTCATTTGGTCAAGTTTCACGGAGCTAGCACAAACCGTGTTTGATTTAGAGTTTCAAACACATCTATCTATATAGCAGAAAACAGAGTGAAACCTAAAAATTCAAACTGTTACTGGAAACGAACGCTTGAACCTAGAAGAGTGAAAGTTGGGCAGCCAAGTGGGATTAGTGATCTGATCATTACCACCAAGTATCATCAAGATTTGGTGAAAAAATGTTTGCTGACATTTCAGCAAACTAGTAGTTTTTTGGAAGCTTGGCAACCCCTTTCAAACGAAAATGTTTTTCGCCAGTTTCTGCATGGGGTACTTCAAGAGGAAACAAACCATAGAGATAGAACTTAGAACTACTTCATTTTGTCAAGTTTCAAGGAGCTAGCACAAACCGTGTTTGATTTAGAGTTTCAAACACATCTATCTATATAGCAGAAAACAGAGTGAAAATTAAAAATTCAAAGTGTTACTGTAAACGAACGCTTGAACCTAGAAGAGTGAAAATTGGGCAGCCAAGTGGGCTTAGTGAACTGATCATTACCACCAAGTATCATCAAGATTTGGTGAAAAAATGGTTGCTGAGATTTCAGCAAACGAGTAGTTTTTTGGATGCTTGGCAACCCCTTTCAAACGAAAGTGTTCTTCGCCAGTCTCTGCATTTGGTACTTCAAGAGGAAACAAACCATAGAGATAGAACTTAGAACTACTTCATTTTGTCAAGTTTCACGGAGCTAGCACAAACCGTGTTTGATTTAGAGTTTCAAACACATCTATCTATATAGCAGAAAACAGAGTGAAACTTAAAATTCAAACTGTTACTGGAAACGAACGCTTGAACCTAGAAGATTGAAAGTTGGGCAGCCAAGTGGGATTAGTGAACTGATCATTACCACCATGTATCATCAAGATTTGGTGAAAAAATGTTTGCTGAGATTTCAGCAAACTAGTAGTTTTTTGGAAGCTTGGCCACCCCTTTCAAACGAAAGTGTTTTTGCCAGTCTCTGCATGGTGTACTTCAAGAGGAAACAAACCATAGAGATACAACTTAGAACTACTTCATTTGGTCAAGTTTCAAGGAGCTAGCACAAACCGTGTTTGATTTAGAGTTTCAAACACATCTATCTATATAGCAGAAAACAGAGTGAAACCTAAAAATTCAAACTGTTACTGGAAACGAACGCTTGAACCTAGAAGAGTGAAAGTTGGGCAGCCAAGTGGGATTAGTGAACTGATCATTACCACCAAGTATCATCAAGATTTGGTGAAAAAATGTTTGCTGAGATTTCAGCAAACTAGTAGTTTTTTGGAAGCATGGCAACCCCTTTCAAACGAAAGTGTTTTTCGCCAGTCTCTGCATGGGGTACTTAAGAGGAAACAAACCATAGAGATAGAACTTAGAACTACTTCATTTTGTCAAGTTTCAAGGAGCTAGCACAAACCGTGTTTGATTTAGAGTTTCAAACACATCTACCTATATAGCAGAAAACAGAGTGAAACCTAAAAATTCAAAGTGTTACTGGAAACGAACGCTTGAACCTAGAAGATTGAAAGTTGGGCAGCCAAGTGGGATTAGTGAACTGATCATTACCACCAAGTATCATCAAGATTTGGTGAAAAAATGTTTGCTGAGATTTCAGCAAACTAGTAGTTTTTTGGAAGCATGGCAACCCCTTTCAAACGAAAGTGTTCTTCGCCAGTCTCTGCATGGGGTACTTCAAGAGGAAACAAACCATAGAGATAGAACTTAGAACTACTTCATTTTGTCAAGTATCACGGAGCTAGCACAAACCGTGTTTGATTTAGAGTTTCAGACACATCTATCTATATAGCAGAAAACAGAGTGAAACCTAAAAATTCAAACTGTTACTGGAAACGAACGCTTGAACCTAGAAGAGTGAAAGTTGGGCAGCCAAGTGGGATTAGTGAACTGATCATTACCACCAAGTATCATCAAGATTTGGTGAAAAAATGTTTGCTGAGATTTCAGCAAACTAGTAGTTTTTTGGAAGCTTGGCAACCCCTTTCAAACGAAAGTGTTTTTCGCCAGTCTCTGCATGGGGTACTTCAAGAGGAAACAAACCATAGAGATAGAACTTAGAACTACTTCATTTTGTCAAGTTTCACGGAGCTAGCACAAACCGTGTTTGATTTAGAGTTTCAAACACATCTATCTATATAGCAGAAAACAGAGTGAAACCTAAAAATTCAAACTGTTACTGGAAACGAACGCTTGAACCTAGAAGATTGAAAGTTGGGCAGCCAAGTGGGATTAGCGAACTGATCATTACCACCATGTATCATCAAGGTTTGGTGAAAAAATGTTTGCTGAGATTTCAGCAAACTAGTAGTTTTTTGGAAGCTTGGCCACCCCTTTCAAACGAAAGTGTTTTTCGCCAGTCTATGCATGGTGTACTTCAAGAGGAAACAAACCATAGAGATAGAACTTAGAACTACTTCATTTGGTCAAGTTTCACGGAGCTAGCACAAACCGTGTTTGATTTAGAGTTTCAAACACATCTATCTATATAGCAGAAAACAGAGTGAAACCTAAAAATTCAAACTGTTACTGGAAACGAACGCTTGAACCTAGAAGAGTGAAAGTTGGGCAGCCAAGTGGGATTAGTGATCTGATCATTACCACCAAGTATCATCAAGATTTGGTGAAAAAATGTTTGCTGACATTTCAGCAAACTAGTAGTTTTTTGGAAGCTTGGCAACCCCTTTCAAACGAAAGTGTTTTTCGCCAGTTTCTGCATGGGGTACTTCAAGAGGAAACAAACCATAGAGATAGAACTTAGAACTACTTCATTTTGTCAAGTTTCAAGGAGCTAGCACAAACCGTGTTTGATTTAGAGTTTCAAACACATCTATCTATATAGCAGAAAACAGAGTGAAAACTAAAAATTCAAAGTGTTACTGGAAACGAACGCTTGAACCTAGAAGAGTGAAAATTGGGCAGCCAAGTGGGCTTAGTGAACTGATCATTACCACCAAGTATCATCAAGATTTGGTGAAAAAATGGTTGCTGAGATTTCAGCAAACGAGTAGTTTTTTGGAAGCTTGGCAACCCCTTTCAAACGAAAGTGTTCTTCGCCAGTCTCTGCATTTGGTACTTCAAGAGGAAACAAACCATAGAGATAGAACTTAGAACTACTTCATTTTGTCAAGTTTCACGGAGCTAGCACAAACCGTGTTTGATTTAGAGTTTCAAACACATCTATCTATATAGCAGAAAACAGAGTGAAACTTAAAATTCAAACTGTTACTGGAAACGAACGCTTGAACCTAGAAGATTGAAAGTTGGGCAGCCAAGTGGGATTAGTGAACTGATCATTACCACCATGTATCATCAAGATTTGGTGAAAAAATGTTTGCTGAGATTTCAGCAAACTAGTAGTTTTTTGGAAGCTTGGCCACCCCTTTCAAACGAAAGTGTTTTTGCCAGTCTCTGCATGGTGTACTTCAAGAGGAAACAAACCATAGAGATACAACTTAGAACTACTTCATTTGGTCAAGTTTCAAGGAGCTAGCACAAACCGTGTTTGATTTAGAGTTTCAAACACATCTATCTATATAGCAGAAAACAGAGTGAAACCTAAAAATTCAAACTGTTACTGGAAACGAACGCTTGAACCTAGAAGAGTGAAAGTTGGGCAGCCAAGTGGGATTAGTGAACTGATCATTACCACCAAGTATCATCAAGATTTGGTGAAAAAATGTTTGCTGAGATTTCAGCAAACTAGTAGTTTTTTGGAAGCATGGCAACCCCTTTCAAACGAAAGTGTTTTTCGCCAGTCTCTGCATGGGGTACTTCAAGAGGAAACAAACCATAGAGATAGAACTTAGAACTACTTCATTTTGTCAAGTTTCAAGGAGCTAGCACAAACCGTGTTTGATTTAGAGTTTCAAACACATCTACCTATATAGCAGAAAACAGAGTGAAACCTAAAAATTCAAAGTGTTACTGGAAACGAACGCTTGAACCTAGAGAATTGAAAGTTGGGCAGCCAAGTGGGATTAGTGAACTGATCATTACCAAAAAGTATCATCAAGATTTGGTGAAAAAATGTTTGCTGAGATTTCAGCAAACTAGTAGTTTTTTGGAAGCATGGCAACCCCTTTCAAACGAAAGTGTTCTTCGCCAGTCTCTGCATGGGGTACTTCAAGAGGAAACAAACAATAGAGATAGAACTTAGAACTACTTCATTTTGTCAAGTATCACGGAGCTAGCACAAACCGTGTTTGATTTAGAGTTTCAGACACATCTATCTATATAGCAGAAAACAGAGTGAAACCTAAAAATTCAAACTGTTACTGGAAACGAACGCTTGAACCTAGAAGAGTGAAAGTTGGGCAGCCAAGTGGGATTAGTGAACTGATCATTACCACCAAGTATCATCAAGATTTGGTGAAAAAATGTTTGCTGAGATTTCAGCAAACTAGTAGTTTTTTGGAAGCTTGGCAACCCCTTTAAAACGAAAGTGTTTTTCGCCAGTCTCTGAATGGGGTACTTCAAGAGGAAACAAACCATAGAGATAGAACTTAGAACTACTTCATTTGGTCAAGTTTCACGGAGCTAGCACAAACCGTGTTTGATTTAGAGTTTCAAACACATCTATCTATATAGCAGAAAACAGAGGGAAACCTAAAAATTCAAACTGTTACTGGAAACGAACGCTTGAACCTAGAAGAGTGAAAGTTGGGCAGCCAAGTGGGATTAGTGAACTGATCATTACCACCAAGTATCATCAAGATTTTGTGAAAAAATGTTTGCTGAGATTTCAGCAAACTAGTAGTTTTTTTTAAGAATGGCAACCCCTTTCAAACGAAAGTGTTTTTCGCCCGTTTCTGCATGGGGTACTTCAAGAGGAAACAAACCATAGAGATAGAACTTAGAACTACTTCATTTTGTCAAGTTTCACGGAGCTAGCACAAACCGTGTTTGATTTAGAGTTTCAAACACATCTATCTATATAGCAGAAAACAGAGTGAAACCTAAAAATTCATACTGTTACTGGAAACGAACACTTGAACCTAGAAGAGTAAAAATTGGGCAGCCAAGTGGGATTAGTGAACTGATCATTACCACCAAGTATCATCAAGATTTGGTGAAAAAATGTTTGCTGAGATTTCAGCAAACTAGTAGTTTTTTGGAGCATGGCAACCCCTTTCAAACGAAAGTGTTTTTCGCCAGTTTCTGCATGGGGTACTTCAAGAGGAAACAAACCATAGAGATAGAACTTAGAACTACTTCATTTGGTCAAGTTTCAAGGAGCTAGCACAAACCGTGTTTGATTTAGAGTTTCAACACATCTATCTATATAGCAGAAAACAGAGTGAAACCTAAAAATTCAAAGTGTTACTGGAAACGAACGCTTGAACCTAGAAGATTGAAAGTTGGGCAGCCATGTGGGATTAGTGAACTGATCATTACCACCAAGTATCATCAAGATTTGGTGAAAAAATGTTTGCTGAGATTTCAGCAAACTAGTAGTTTTTTGGAAGGTTGGCAACCCCTTTAAAACGAAAGTGTTTTTCGCCAGTCTCTTCGTGGGGTACTTCAAGAGGAAACAAACCATAGAGATAGAACTTAGAACTACTTCATTTGGTCAAGTTTCAAGGAGCTAGCAAAAACCGTGTTTGATTTAGAATTCCAAACACAGCTATCTATGTAAGAGAAAACAGAGTGAAACCTAAAAATTCAAACTGTTACTGGAAACGAACGCTTGAACCTAGAAGAATAAAATTTGGGCAGACAAGTGGGACTAGTGAACTGATCATTACCACCAAGTATCATCAAGATTTGGTGAAAAAATGTTTGCTGAGATTTCAGCAAACTAGTAGTTTTTTGGAAGCTTGGCAACCCCTTTAAAACGAAAGTGTTTTTCGCCAGTCTCTGCATGGGGTACTTCAAGAGGAAACAAACCATAGAGATAGAACTTAGAACTACTTCATTTGGTCAAGTTTCAAGGAGCTAGCACAAACCGTGTTTGATTTAGAGTTTCAACACATCTATCTATATAGCAGAAAACAGAGTGAAACCTAAAAATTCAAAGTGTTACTGGAAACGAACGCTTGAACCTAGAAGAGTGAAAATTGGGCAGCCAAGTGGGCTTAGTGAACTGATCATTACCACCAAGTATCATCAAGATTTGGTGAAAAAATGTTTGCTGAGATTTCAGCAAACTAGTAGTTTTTTGGAAGGTTGGCAACCCCTTTCAAACGAAAGTGTTTTTCGCCAGTCTCTGCATGGGGTACTTCAAGAGGAAACAAACCATAGAGATAGAACTTAGAACTACTTCATTTGGTCAAGTTTTAAGGAGCTAGCACAAACCGGGTTTGATTTAGAATTCCAAACACAGCTATCTATGTAGGAGAAAACAGAGTGAAATCTAAAAATTCAAAGTGTTACTGGAAACGAACGCTTGAACCTAGAAGAGTGAAAATTGGGCAGCCAAGTGGGCTTAGTGAACTGATCATTACCACCAAGTATCATCAAGATTTGGTGAAAAAATGTTTGCTGAGATTTCAGCAAACGAGTAGTTTTTGGGAAGCTTGGCAACCCTTTTCAAACGAAAGTGTTCTTCGCCAGTCTCTGCATGGGGTACTTCAAGAGGAAACAAACCATCGAGATAGAACTTAGAACTACTTCATTTTGTCAAGTTTCACGGAGCTAGCACAAACCGTGTTTGATTTAGAGTTTCAAACACATCTATCTATATAGCAGAAAACAGAGTGAAACCTAAAAATTCAAAGTGTTACCGGAAACGAACACTTGAACCTAGAAGAGTGAAAATTGGGCAGCCAAGTGGGCTTAGTGAACTGATCTTTACCACCAAGTATTATCAAGATTTGGTGAAAAAATGTTTGCTGAGATTTCAGCAAACGAGTAGTTTTTTGGAAGCTTGGCAACCCCTTTCAAACGAATGTGTTCTTCTCCAGTCTCTGCATGGGGTACTTCAAGAGGAAACAAACCATAGAGATAGAACTTAGAACTACTTCATTTGGTCAAGTTTCACGGAGCTAGCACAAACCGTGTTTGATTTAGAGTTTCAAACACATCTATCTATATAGCAGAAAACAGAGTGAAACCTAAAAATTCAGACTGTTACTGGAAACGAACGCTTGAACCTAGAGAGTGAAAGTTGGGCAGCCAAGTGGGATTAGTGAACTGATCATTACCACCAAGTATCATCAAGATTTGGTGAAAAAATGTTTGCTGAGATTTCAGCAAACTAGTCGTTTTTTGGAAGCATGGCAACCCCTTTCAAAAGAAAGTGTTTTTCACCAGTTTCTGCATGGGGTACTTCAAGAGGAAACAAACCATAGAGATAGAACTTAGAACTACTTCATTTTGTCAAGTTTCAAGGAGCTAGCACAAACCGTGTTTGATTTAGAGTTTCAAACACATCTATCTATATAACAGAAAACAGAGTGAAACCTAAAAATTCAAAGTGTTACTGGAAACGAACGCTTGAACCTAGAAGAGTGAAAATTGGGCAGCCAAGTGGGCTTAGTGAACTGATCATTACCACCAAGTATCATCAAGATTTGGTGAAAAAATGTTTGCTGAGATTTCAGCAAACGAGTAGTTTTTTGGAAGCTTGGCAACCTTTTTCAAACGAAAGTGTTCTTTGCCAGTCTCTGCATGGGGTACTTCAAGAGGAAACAAACCATAGAGATAGAACTTAGAACTACTTCATTTGGTCAAGTTTCACGGAGCTAGCACAAACCGTGTTTGATTTAGAGTTTCAAACACATCTATCTATATAGCAGAAAACAGAGTGAAACCTAAAAATTCAAACTGTTACTGGAAACGAACGCTTGAACCTAGAAGATTGAAAGTTGGGCAGCCAAGTGGGATTAGTGAACTGATCATTACCACCAAGTATCATCAAGATTTGGTGAAAAAATGCTTGCTGAGATTTCAGCAAACTAGTAGTTTTTTGGAAGGTTGGCAACCCCTTTCAAACGAAAGTGTTTTTCGCCAGTTTCTGCATGGGGTACTTTAAGAGGAAACAAACCATAGAGATAGAACTTAGAACTACTTCATTTTGTCAAGTTTCAAGGAGCTAGCACAAACCGTGTTTGATTTAGAGTTTCAAACACATCTATCTATATAGCAGAAAACAGAGTGAAACCTAAAAATTCAAAGTGTTACTGGAAACGAACGCTTGAACCTAGAAGAGTGAAAATTGGGCAGCCAAGTGGGCTTAGTGAACTGATCATTACCACCAAGTATCATCAAGATTTGGTGAAAAAATGTGTGCTGAGATTTCAGCAAACGAGTAGTTTTTTGGAAGCCTGGCAACCCCTTTCAAACGAAAGTGTTCTTCGCCAGTCTCTGCATGGGGTACTTCAAGAGGAAACAAAACATAGAGATAGAACTTAGAACTACTTCATTTTGTCAAGATTCACGGAGCTAGCACAGACCGTGTTTGATTTAGAGTTTCAAACACATCTATCTTTATAGCAGAAAACAGAGTGAAACCTAAAAATTCAAACTGTTACTGGAAACGAACGCTTTAACCTAGAAGATTGAAAGTTGGGCAGCCAAGTGGGATTAGTGAACTGATCATTACCACCAAGTATCATCAGGATTTGGTGAAAAAATGTTTGCTGAGATTTCAGCAAACTAGTAGTTTTTTGGAAGCTTGGCAACCCCTTTCAAACGAAAGTGTTTTTCGCCAGTCTCTGCATGGGGTACTTCAAGAGGAAAAAAACCATAGAGATAGAACTAACAACTACTTCATTTTGTCAAGTTTCAAGGAGCTAGCACAAACCGTGTTTGATTTAGAGTTTCAAAGACATCTATCTATATAGCAGAAAACAGAGTGAAACCTAAAAATTCAAAGTGTTACTGGAAACGAACGCTTGAACTTAGAAGAGTGAAAATTGGGCAGCCAAGTGGGCTTAGTGAACTGATCATTACCACCAAGTATCATCAAGATTTGGTGAAAAAATGTTTGCTGAGATTTCAGCAAACTAGTAGTTTTTTGGAAGCTTGGCAACCCCTTTCAAACGAAAGTGTTCTTCGCCAGTCTCTGCATTGGGTACTTCAAGAGGAAACAAACCATAGAGATAGAACTTAGAACTACTTCATTTTGTCAAGTTTCACGGAGCTAGCACAAACCGTGTTTGATTTAGAGTTTCAAACACATCTATCTATATAGCAGAAAACAGAGTGAAACCTAAAAATTCAAACTGTTACTGGAAACGAACGCTTGAACCTAGAAGAGTGAAAGTTGGGCAGCCAAGTGGGCTTAGTGAACTGATCATTACCACCAAGTATCATCAAGATTTGGTGAAAAAATGTTTGCTGAGATTTCAGCAAACTAGTAGTTTTTTGGAAGGTTGGCAACCCCTTTCAAACGAAAGTGTTTTTCGCCAGTCTCTGCATGGGGTTCTTCAAGAGGAAACAAACCATAGAGATAGAACTTAGAACTACTTCATTTGGTCAAGTTTCACGGAGCTAGCACAAACCGTGTCTGATTTAGAATTCCAAACACAGCTATCTATGTAAGAGAAAACAGAGTGAAACCTAAAAATTCAAACTGTTACTGGAAACGAACGCTTGAACCTAGAAGAATAAAATTTGGGCAGACAAGTGGGATTAGTGAACTGATCATTACCACCAAGTATCATCAAGATTTGGTGAAAAAATGTTTGCTCAGATTTCAGCAAACTAGTAGTTTTTTGGAAGCTTGGCAACCCCTTTAAAACGAAAGTGTTTTTCGCCAGTCTCTGCATGGGGTACTTCAAGAGGAAACAAACCATAGAGATAGAACTTAGAACTACTTCATTTGGTCAAGTTTCAAGAAGCTAGCACAAACCGTGTTTGATTTAGAGTTTCAAAGACATCTATCTATATAGCAGAAAACAGAGTGAAACCTAAAATTTCAAAGTGTTACTGGAAACGAACGCTTGAACCTAGAAGAGTAAAAATTGGGCAGCCAAGTGGGCATAGTGAACTGATCATTACCACCAAGTATCATCAAGTTTTGGTGAAAAAATGTTTGCTGAGATTTCAGCAAACGAGTAGTTTTTTGGAAGCTTGGCAACCCCTTTCAAACGAAAGTGTTTTTCGCCAGTCTCTGCATGGGGTACTTCAAGAGGAAACAAACCATAGAGATAGAACTTAGAACTACTTCATTTGGTAAAGTTTCAAGGAGCTAGCACAAACAGTGTTTGATTTAGAGTTTCAAACACATCTATCTATATAGCAGAAAACAGAGTGAAATCTAAAAATTCAAAGTGTTACTGGAAACGAACGCTTGAACCTAGAAGAGTGAAAATTGGGCAGCCAAGTGGGCTTAGTGAACTGATCATTACCACCAAGTATCATCAAGATTTGGTGAAAAAATGTTTGCTGAGATTTCAGCAAACGAGTAGTTTTTGGGAAGCTTGGCAACCCTTTTCAAACGAAAGTGTTCTTCGCCAGTCTCTGCATGGGGTACTTCAAGAGGAAACAAACCATCGAGATAGAACTTAGAACTACTTCATTTTGTCAAGTTTCACGGAGCTAGCACAAACCGTGTTTGATTTAGAGTTTCAAACACATCTATCTATATAGCAGAAAACAGAGTGAAACCTAAAAATTCAAAGTGTTACCGGAAACGAACACTTGAACCTAGAAGAGTGAAAATTGGGCAGCCAAGTGGGCTTAGTGAACTGATCTTTACCACCAAGTATTATCAAGATTTGGTGAAAAAATATTTGCTGAGATTTCAGCAAACGAGTAGTTTTTTGGAAGCTTGGCAACCCCTTTCAAACGAATGTGTTCTTCTCCAGTCTCTGCATGGGGTACTTCAAGAGGAAACAAACCATAGAGATAGAACTTAGAACTACTTCATTTGGTCAAGTTTCACGGAGCTAGCACAAACCGTGTTTGATTTAGAGTTTCAAACACATCTATCTATATAGCAGAAAACAGAGTGAAACCTAAAAATTCAGACTGTTACTGGAAACGAACGCTTGAACCTAGAAGATTGAAAGTTGGGCAGCCAAGTGGGATTAGTGAACTGATCATTACCACCAAGTATCATCAAGATTTGGTGAAAAAATGCTTGCTGAGATTTCAGCAAACTAGTAGTTTTTTGGAAGATTGGCAACCCCTTTCAAACGAAAGTGTTTTTCGCCAGTTTCTGCATGGGGTACTTCAAGAGGAAACAAACCATAGAGATAGAACTTAGAACTACTTCATTTTGTCAAGTTTCAAGGAGCTAGCACAAACCGTGTTTGATTTAGAGTTTCAAACACATCTATCTATATAGCAGAAAACAGAGTGAAACCTAAAAATTCAAAGTGTTACTGGAAACGAACGCTTGAACCTAGAAGAGTGAAAATTGGGCAGCCAAGTGGGCTTAGTGAACTGATCATTACCACCAAGTATCATCAAGATTTGGTGAAAAAATGTGTGCTGAGATTTCAGCAAACGAGTAGTTTTTTGGAAGCCTGGCAACCCCTTTCAAACGAAAGTGTTCTTCGCCAGTCTCTGCATGGGGTACTTCAAGAGGAAACAAAACATAGAGATAGAACTTAGAACTACTTCGTTTTGTCAAGATTCACGGAGCTAGCACAGACCGTGTTTGATTTAGAGTTTCAAACACATCTATCTATATAGCAGAAAACAGAGTGAAACCTAAGAATTCAAACTGTTACTGGAAACGAACGCTTTAACCTAGAAGATTGAAAGTTGGGCAGCCAAGTGGGATTAGTGAACTGATCATTACCACCAAGTATCATCAGGATTTTGTGAAAAAATGTTTGCTGAGATTTCAGCAAACTAGTAGTTTTTTGGAAGCTTGGCAACCCCTTTCAAACGAAAGTGTTTTTCGCCAGTCTCTGCATGGGGTACTTCAAGAGGAAAAAATCCATAGAGATAGAACTTAGAACTACTTTATTTTGTCAAGTTTCAAGGCGCTAGCACAAACCGTGTTTGATTTAGAGTTTCAAAGACATCTATCTATATAGCAGAAAACAGAGTGAAACCTAAAAATTCAAAGTGTTACTGGAAACGAACGCTTGAACTTAGAAGAGTGAAAATTGGCAGCCAAGTGGGCTTAGTGAACTGATCATTACCACCAAGTATCATCAAGATTTGGTGAAAAAATGTTTGCTGAGATTTCAGCAAACGAGTAGTTTTTTGGAAGCTTGGCAACCCCTTTCAAACGAAAGTGTTCTTCGCCAGTCTCTGCATTGGGTACTTCAAGAGGAAACAAACCATAGAGATAGAACTTAGAACTACTTCATTTTGTCAAGTTTCACGGAGCTAGCACAAACCGTGTTTGATTTAGAGTTTCAAACACATCTATCTATATTGCAGAAAACAGAGTGAAACCTAAAAATTCAAACTGTTACTGGAAACGAACGCTTGAACCTAGAAGAGTGAAAGTTGGGCAGCCAAGTGGGCTTAGTGAACTGATCATTACCACCAAGTATCATCAAGATTTGGTGAAAAAATGTTTGCTGAGATTTCATCAAACTAGTAGTTTTTTGGAAGCATGGCAACCGCTTTCAAACGAAAGTGTTTTTCGCCAGTTTCTGCATGGGGTACTTCAAGAGGAAACAAACCATAGAGATAGAACTTAGAACTACTTCATTTTGTCAAGATTCACGGAGCTAGCACAGACCGTGTTTGATTTAGAGTTTCAAACACATCTATCTATATAGCAGAAAACAGAGTGAAACCTAAAAATTCAAACTGTTACTGGAATGAACGCTTGAACCTAGAAGAGTGAAAGTTGGGCAGCCAAGTGGGATTAGTGAACTGATCATTACCACCAAGTATCATCAAGATTTGGTGAAAAAATGTTTGCTGAGATTTCAGCAAACTAGTAGTTTTTTGGAAGCTTGGCAACCCCTTTCAAACGAAAGTGTTTTTCGCCAGTCTCTGCATGGGGTACTTCAAGAGGAAAAAAACCATAGAGATAGAACTTAGAACTACTTCATTTGGTCAAGTTTCAAGGAGCTAGCACAAACCGTGTTTGATTTAGAGTTTCAACACATCTATCTATATAGCAGAAAACAGAGTGAAACCTAAAATTTCACAGTGTTACTGGAAACGAACACTTGAACCTAGAAGAGTGAAAATTGGGCAGCCAAGTGGGCTTAGTGAACTGATCATTACCACCAAGTATCATCAAGATTTGGTGAAAAAATGTTTGCTGAGATTTCAGCAAATTAGTAGTTTTTTGGAAGGTTGGCAACCCCTTTAAAACGAAAGTGTTTTTCGCCAGTCTCTGCATGGGGTACTTCAAGAGGAAACAAACCATAGAGATAGAACTTAGAACTACTTCATTTGGTCAAGTTTCAAGGAGCTAGCACAAACCGTGTTTGATTTAGAATTCCAAACACAGCTATCTATGTAGGAGAAAACAGAGTGAAACCTAAAAATTCAAAGTGTTACTGGAAACGAAAGCTTCAACCTAGAAGAATAAAATTTGGGCAGACAAGTGGGATTAGAGAACTGATCATTACCACCAAGTATCATCAAGATTTGGTGAAAAAATGTTTGCTGAGATTTCAGCAAACGAGTAGTTTTTGGGAAGCTTGGCAACCCCTTTCAAACGAAAGTGTTCTTTGCCAGTCTCTGCATGGGGTACTTCAAGAGGAAACAAACCATAGAGATAGAACTTAGAACTACTTCATTTTGTCAAGTTTCACGGAGCTAGCACAAACCGTGTTTGATTTAGAGTTTCAAACACATCTATCTATATAGCAGAAAACAGAGTGAAACCTAAAAATTCAAACTGTTACTGGAAATGAATGCTTGAACCTAGAAGATTGAAAGTTGGGCAGCCAAGTGGGATTAGTGAACTGATCATTACCACCAAGTATCATCAAGATTTGGTGAAAAAATGCTTGCTGAGATTTCAGCAAACTAGTAGTTTTTTGGAAGCTTGGCAACCCCTTTCAAATGAAAGTGTTTTTCGCCAGTTTCTGCATGGGGTACTTCAAGAGGAAACAAACCATAGAGATAGAACTTAGAACTACTTCATTTTGTCAAGTTTCAAGGAGCTAGCACAAACCGGGTTTGATTTAGAGTTTCAAACACATCTATCTATATAGCAGAAAACAGAGTGAAACCTAAAAATTCAAAGTGTTACTGGAAACGAACGCTTGAACCTAGAAGAGTGAAAATTGGGCAGCCAAGTGGGCTTCGTGAACTGATCATTACCACCAAGTATCATCAAGATTTGGTGAAAAAATGTGTGCTGAGATTTCAGCAAACGAGTAGTTTTTTGGAAGCCTGGCAACCCCTTTCAAACGAAAGTGTTCTTCGCCAGTCTCTGCATGGGGTACTTCAAGAGGAAACAAACCATAGAGATAGAACTTAGAACTACTTCATTTTGTCAAGATTCACGGAGCTATCACAGACCGTGTTTGAGTTTCAAACACATCTATCTATATAGCAGAAAACAGAGTGAAACCTAAAAATTCAAACTGTTACTGGAAACGAACGCTTGAACCTAGAAGAGTGAAAGTTGGGCAGCCAAGTGGGATTAGTGAACTGATCATTACCACCAAGTATCATCAAGATTTGGTGAAAAAATGCTTGCTGAGATTTCAGCAAACGAGTAGTTTTTGGGAAGCTTGGCAACCCCTTTCAAACGAAAGTGTTCTTCGTCAGTCTCTGCATGGGGTACTTCAAGAGGAAACAAACCATAGAGATAGAACTTAGAACTACTTCATTTTGTCAAGATTCACGGAGCTAGCACAGACCGTGTTTGATTTAGAGTTTCAAAAACATCTATCTATATAGCAGAAAACAGAGTGAAACCTAAAAATTCAAAGTGTTACTGGAAACGAACGCTTGAACCTAGAAGAGTGAAAATTGGGCAGCCAAGTGGGCTTAGTGAACTGATCATTACCACCAAGTATCATCAAGATTTGGTGAAAAAATGTGTGCTGAGATTTCAGCAAACGAGTAGTTTTTTGGAAGCCTGGCAACCCCTTTCAAACGAAAGTGTTCTTCGCCAGTCTCTGCATGGGGTACTTCAAGAGGAAACAAAACATAGAGATAGAACTTAGAACTACTTCGTTTTGTCAAGATTCACGGAGCTAGCACAGACCGTGTTTGATTTAGAGTTTCAAACACATCTATCTATATAGCAGAAAACAGAGTGAAACCTAAGAATTCAAACTGTTACTGGAAACGAACGCTTTAACCTAGAAGATTGAAAGTTGGGCAGCCAAGTGGGATTAGTGAACTGATCATTACCACCAAGTACCATCAGGATTTGGTGAAAAAATGTTTGCTGAGATTTCAGCAAACTAGTAGTTTTTTGGAAGCTTGGCAACCCCTTTCAAACGAAAGTGTTTTTCGCCAGTCTCTGCATGAGGTACTTCAAGAGGAAAAAATCCATAGAGATAGAACTAACAACTACTTCATTTTGTCAAGTTTCAAGGAGCTAGCACAAACCGTGTTTGATTTAGAGTTTCAAAGACATCTATCTATATAGCAGAAAACAGAGTGAAACCTAAAAATTCAAAGTGTTACTGGAAACGAACGCTTGAACTTAGAAGAGTGAAAATTGGCAGCCAAGTGGGCTTAGTGAACTGATCATTACCACCAAGTATCATCAAGATTTGGTGAAAAAATGTTTGCTGAGATTTCAGCAAACGAGTAGTTTTTTGGAAGCTTGGCAACCCCTTTCAAACGAAAGTGTTCTTCGCCAGTCTCTGCATTGGGTACTTCAAGAGGAAACAAACCATAGAGATAGAACTTAGAACTACTTCATTTTGTCAAGTTTCACGGAGCTAGCACAAACCGTGTTTGATTTAGAGTTTCAAACACATCTATCTATATTGCAGAAAACAGAGTGAAACCTAAAAATTCAAACTGTTACTGGAAACGAACGCTTGAACCTAGAAGAGTGAAAGTTGGGCAGCCAAGTGGGCTTAGTGAACTGATCATTACCACCAAGTATCATCAAGATTTGGTGAAAAAATGTTTGCTGAGATTTCATCAAACTAGTAGTTTTTTGGAAGCATGGCAACCGCTTTCAAACGAAAGTGTTTTTCGCCAGTTTCTGCATGGGGTACTTCAAGAGGAAACAAACCATAGAGATAGAACTTAGAACTACTTCATTTTGTCAAGATTCACGGAGCTAGCACAGACCGTGTTTGATTTAGAGTTTCAAACACATCTATCTATATAGCAGAAAACAGAGTGAAACCTAAAAATTCAAACTGTTACTGGAATGAACGCTTGAACCTAGAAGAGTGAAAGTTGGGCAGCCAAGTGGGATTAGTGAACTGATCATTACCACCAAGTATCATCAAGATGTGGTGAAAAAATGTTTGCTGAGATTTCAGCAAACTAGTAGTTTTTTGGAAGCTTGGCAACCCCTTTCAAACGAAAGTGTTTTTCGCCAGTCTCTGCATGGGGTACTTCAAGAGGAAAAAAACCATAGAGATAGAACTTAGAACTACTTCATTTGGTCAAGTTTCAAGGAGCTAGCACAAACCGTGTTTGATTTAGAGTTTCAACACATCTATCTATATAGCAGAAAACAGAGTGAAACCTAAAATTTCACAGTGTTACTGGAAACGAACACTTGAATCTAGAAGAGTGAAAATTGGGCAGCCAAGTGGGCTTAGTGAACTGATCATTACCACCAAGTATCATCAAGATTTGGTGAAAAAATGTTTGCTGAGATTTCAGCAAATTAGTAGTTTTTTGGAAGGTTGGCAACCCCTTTAAAACGAAAGTGTTTTTCGCCAGTCTCTGCATGGGGTACTTCAAGAGGAAACAAACCATAGAGATAGAACTTAGAACTACTTCATTTGGTCAAGTTTCAAGGAGCTAGCACAAACCGTGTTTGATTTAGAATTCCAAACACAGCTATCTATGTAGGAGAAAACAGAGTGAAACCTAAAAATTCAAAGTGTTACTGGAAACGAAAGCTTCAACCTAGAAGAATAAAATTTGGGCAGACAAGTGGGATTAGAGAACTGATCATTACCACCAAGTATCATCAAGATTTGGTGAAAAAATGTTTGCTGAGATTTCAGCAAACGAGTAGTTTTTGGGAAGCTTGGCAACCCCTTTCAAACGAAAGTGTTCTTTGCCAGTCTCTGCATGGGGTACTTCAAGAGGAAACAAACCATAGAGATAGAACTTAGAACTACTTCATTTTGTCAAGTTTCACGGAGCTAGCACAAACCGTGTTTGATTTAGAGTTTCAAACACATCTATCTATATAGCAGAAAACAGAGTGAAACCTAAAAATTCAAACTGTTACTGGAAATGAATGCTTGAACCTAGAAGATTGAAAGTTGGGCAGCCAAGTGGGATTAGTGAACTGATCATTACCACCAAGTATCATCAAGATTTGGTGAAAAAATGCTTGCTGAGATTTCAGCAAACTAGTAGTTTTTTGGAAGCTTGGCAACCCCTTTCAAATGAAAGTGTTTTTCGCCAGTTTCTGCATGGGGTACTTCAAGAGGAAACAAACCATAGAGATAGAACTTAGAACTACTTCATTTTGTCAAGTTTCAAGGAGCTAGCACAAACCGGGTTTGATTTAGAGTTTCAAACACATCTATCTATATAGCAGAAAACAGAGTGAAACCTAAAAATTCAAAGTGTTACTGGAAACGAACGCTTGAACCTAGAAGAGTGAAAATTGGGCAGCCAAGTGGGCTTCGTGAACTGATCATTACCACCAAGTATCATCAAGATTTGGTGAAAAAATGTGTGCTGAGATTTCAGCAAACGAGTAGTTTTTTGGAAGCCTGGCAACCCCTTTCAAACGAAAGTGTTCTTCGCCAGTCTCTGCATGGGGTACTTCAAGAGGAAACAAACCATAGAGATAGAACTTAGAACTACTTCATTTTGTCAAGATTCACGGAGCTATCACAGACCGTGTTTGAGTTTCAAACACATCTATCTATATAGCAGAAAACAGAGTGAAACCTAAAAATTCAAACTGTTACTGGAAACGAACGCTTGAACCTAGAAGAGTGAAAGTTGGGCAGCCAAGTGGGATTAGTGAACTGATCATTACCACCAAGTATCATCAAGATTTGGTGAAAAAATGCTTGCTGAGATTTCAGCAAACGAGTAGTTTTTGGGAAGCTTGGCAACCCCTTTCAAACGAAAGTGTTCTTCGTCAGTCTCTGCATGGGGTACTTCAAGAGGAAACAAACCATAGAGATAGAACTTAGAACTACTTCATTTTGTCAAGATTCACGGAGCTAGCACAGACCGTGTTTGATTTAGAGTTTCAAAAACATCTATCTATATAGCAGAAAACAGAGTGAAACCTAAAAATTCAAACTGTCACTGGAAACGAACGCTTGAACCTACAAGGTTGAAAGTTGGGCAGCCAAGTGGGATTAGTGAACTGATCATTACCACCAAGTATCATCAAGATTTGTTGAAAAAATGTTTGCTGAGATTTCAGCAAACGAGTAGTTTTTTGGAAGCTTGGCAACCCCTTTCAAACGAAAGTGTTTTTCGCCAGTTTCTGCATGGGGTACTTCAAGAGGAAACAAACCATAGAGATAGAACTTAGAACTACTTCATTTTGTCAAGTTTCAAGGAGCTAGCACAAACCGTGTTTGATTTAGAGTTTCAAACACATCTATCTATATAGCAGAAAACAGAGTGAAACCTAAAAATTCAAAGTGTTACTGGAAACGAACGCTTGAACCTAGAAGAGTGAAAATTGGGCAGCCAAGTGGGCTTAGTGAACTGATCATTACCACCAAGTATCATCAAGATTTGGTGAAAAAATGTGTGCTGAGATTTCAGCAAACGAGTAGTTTTTTGGAAGCCTGGCAACCCCTTTCAAACGAAAGTGTTCTTCGCCAGTCTCTGCATGGGGTACTTCAAGAGGAAACAAACCATAGAGATAGAACTTAGAACTACTTCATTTTGTCAAGATTCACGGAGCTAGCACAGACCGTGTTTGATTTAGAGTTTCAAACACATCTATCTATATAGCAGAAAACAGAGTGAAACCTAAAAATTCAAACTGTTACTGAAAACGAACGCTTGAACCTAGAAGATTGAAAGTTGGGCAGACAAGTGGGATTAGAGAACTGATCATTACCACCAAGTATCATCAAGATTTGGTGAAAAAATGTTTGCTGAGATTTCAGCAAACGAGTAGTTTTTGGGAAGCTTGGCAACCCCTTTCAAACGAAAGTGTTCTTTGCCAGTCTCTGCATGGGGTACTTCAAGATGAAACAAACCATAGAGATAGAACTTAGAACTACTTCATTTGGTCAAGTTTCACGGAGCTAGCACAAACCGTGTTTGATTTAGAGTTTCAAACACATCTATCTATATAGCAGAAAACAGAGTGAAACCTAAAAATTCAAATTGTTACTGGAAATGAATGCTTGAACCTAGAAGATTGAAAGTTGGGCAGCCAAGTGGGATTAGTGAACTGATCATTACCACCAAGTATCATCAAGATTTGGTGAAAAAATGCTTGCTGAGATTTCAGCAAACTAGTAGTTTTTTGGAAGCTTGGCAACCCCTTTCAAACGAAAGTGTTTTTCGCCAGTTTCTGCATGGGGTACTTCAAGAGGAAACAAACCATAGAGATAGAACTTAGAACTACTTCATTTTGTCAAGTTTCAAGGAGCTAGCACAAACCGTGTTTGATTTAGAGTTTCAAACACATCTATCTATATAGCAGAAAACAGAGTGAAACCTAAAAATTCAAAGTGTTACTGGAAACGAACGCTTGAACCTAGAAGAGTGAAAATTGGGCAGCCAAGTGGGCTTAGTGAACTGATCATTACCACCAAGTATCATCAAGATTTGGTGAAAAAATGTGTGCTGAGATTTCAGCAAACGAGTAGTTTTTTGGAAGCCTGGCAACCCCTTTCAAACGAAAGTGTTCTTCGCCAGTCTCTGCATGGGGTACTTCAAGAGGAAACAAACCATAGAGATAGAACTTAGAACTACTTCATTTTGTCAAGATTCACGGAGCTAGCACAGACCGTGTTTGATTTAGAGTTTCAAACACATCTATCTATATAGCAGAAAACAGAGTGAAACCTAAAAATTCAAACTGTTACTGGAAACGAACGCTTGAACCTAGAAGATTGAAAGTTGGGCAGACAAGTGGGATTAGAGAACTGATCATTACCACCAAGTATCATCAAGATTTGGTGAAAAAATGTTTGCTGAGATTTCAGCAAACGAGTAGTTTTTGGGAAGCTTGGCAACCCCTTTCAAACGAAAGTGTTCTTTGCCAGTCTCTGCATGGGGTACTTCAAGAGGAAACAAACCATAGAGATAGAACTTAGAACTACTTCATTTGGTCAAGTTTCACGGAGCTAGCACAAACCGTGTTTGATTTAGAGTTTCAAACACATCTATCTATATAGCAGAAAACAGAGTGAAACCTAAAAATTCAAATTGTTACTGGAAATGAATGCTTGAACCTAGAAGATTGAAAGTTGGGCAGCCAAGTGGGATTAGTGAACTGATCATTACCACCAAGTATCATCAAGATTTGGTGAAAAAATGCTTGCTGAGATTTCAGCAAACTAGTAGTTTTTTGGAAGCTTGGCAACCCCTTTCAAATGAAAGTGTTTTTCGCCAGTTTCTGCATGGGGTACTTCAAGAGGAAACAAACCGTAGAGATAGAACTTAGAACTACTTCATTTTGTCAAGTTTCAAGGAGCTAGCACAAACCGGGTTTGATTTAGAGTTTCAAACACATCTATCTATATAGCAGAAAACAGAGTGAAACCTAAAAATTCAAAGTGTTACTGGAAACGAACGCTTGAACCTAGAAGAGTGAAAATTGGGCAGCCAAGTGGGCTTAGTGAACTGATCATTACCACCAAGTATCATCAAGTTTTGGTGAAAAAATGTGTGCTGAGATTTCAGCAAACGAGTAGTTTTTTGGAAGCTTGGCAACCCCTTTCAAACGAAAGTGTTCTTCGCCAGTCTCTGCATGGGGTACTTCAAGAGGAAACAAACCATAGAGATAGAACTTAGAACTACTTCATTTTGTCAAGATTCACTGAGCTAGCACAGACCGTGTTTGATTTAGAGTTTCAAACACATCTATCTATATAGCAGAAAACAGAGTGAAACCTAAAAATTCAAACTGTTACTGGAAACGAACGCTTGAACCTAGAAGGTTGAAAGTTGGGCAGCCAAGTGGGATTAGTGAACTGATCATTACCACCAAGTATCATCAAGATTTGGTGAAAAAATGTGTGCTGAGATTTCAGCAAACGAGTAGTTTTTTGGAAGCCTGGCAACCCCTTTCAAACGAAAGTGTTCTTCGCCAGTCTCTGCATTGGGTACTTCAAGAGGAAACAAACCATAGAGATAGAACTTAGAACTACTTCATTTTGTCAAGATTCACTGAGCTAGCACAGACCGTGTTTGATTTAGAGTTTCAAACACATCTATCTATATAGCAGAAAACAGAGTGAAACCTAAAAATTCAAACTGTTACTGGAAACGAACGCTTGAACCTAGAAGAGTGAAAATTGGGCAGCCAAGTGGGCTTAGTGAACTGATCATTACCACCAAGTATCATCAAGATTTGGTGAAAAAATGTGTGCTGAGATTTCAGCAAACGAGTAGTTTTTTGGAAGCCTGGCAACCCCTTTCAAACGAAAGTGTTCTTCGCCAGTCTCTGCATGGGGTACTTCAAGAGGAAACAAACCATAGAGATAGAACTTAGAACTACTTCATTTTGTCAAGATTCACGGAGCTAGCACAGACCGTGTTTGATTTAGAGTTTCAAACACATCTATCTATATAGCAGAAAACAGAGTGAAACCTAAAAATTCAAACTGTTACTGGAAACGAACGCTTGAACCTAGAAGATTGAAAGTTGGGCAGACAAGTGGGATTAGAGAACTGATCATTACCACCAAGTATCATCAAGATTTGGTGAAAAAATGTTTGCTGAGATTTCAGCAAACGAGTAGTTTTTGGGAAGCTTGGCAACCCCTTTCAAACGAAAGTGTTCTTTGCCAGTCTCTGCATGGGGTACTTCAAGAGGAAACAAACCATAGAGATAGAACTTAGAACTACTTCATTTGGTCAAGTTTCACGGAGCTAGCACAAACCGTGTTTGATTTAGAGTTTCAAACACATCTATCTATATAGCAGAAAACAGAGTGAAACCTAAAAATTCAAATTGTTACTGGAAATGAATGCTTGAACCTAGAAGATTGAAAGTTGGGCAGCCAAGTGGGATTAGTGAACTGATCATTACCACCAAGTATCATCAAGATTTGGTGAAAAAATGCTTGCTGAGATTTCAGCAAACTAGTAGTTTTTTGGAAGCTTGGCAACCCCTTTCAAATGAAAGTGTTTTTCGCCAGTTTCTGCATGGGGTACTTCAAGAGGAAACAAACCATAGAGATAGAACTTAGAACTACTTCATTTTGTCAAGTTTCAAGGAGCTAGCACAAACCGGGTTTGATTTAGAGTTTCAAACACATCTATCTATATAGCAGAAAACAGAGTGAAACCTAAAAATTCAAAGTGTTACTGGAAACGAACGCTTGAACCTAGAAGAGTGAAAATTGAGCAGCCAAGTGGGCTTAGTGAACTGATCATTACCACCAAGTATCATCAAGTTTTGGTGAAAAAATGTGTGCTGAGATTTCAGCAAACGAGCAATTTTTTGGAAGCTTGGCAACCCCTTTCAAACGAAAGTGTTCTTCGCCAGTCTCTGCATGGGGTACTTCAAGAGGAAACAAACCATAGAGATAGAACTTAGAACTACTTCATTTTGTCAAGATTCACTGAGCTAGCACAGACCGTGTTTGATTTAGAGTTTCAAACACATCTATCTATATAGCAGAAAACAGAGTGAAACCTAAAAATTCAAACTGTTACTGGAAACGAACGCTTGAACCTAGAAGGTTGAAAGTTGGGCAGCCAAGTGGGATTAGTGAACTGATCATTACCACCAAGTATCATCAAGATTTGGTGAAAAAATGTTTGCTGAGATTTCAGCAAACGAGTAGTTTTTTGGAAACTTGGCAACCCCTTTCAAACGAAAGTGTTTTTCGCCAGTTTCTGCATGGGGTACTTCAAGAGGAAACAAACCATAGAGATAGAACTTAGAACTACTTCATTTTGTCAAGTTTCACGGAGCTAGCACAAACCGTGTTTGATTTAGAGTTTCAAACATCTATCTATATAGCAGAAAACAGAGTGAAACCTAAAAATTCAAACTGTTACTGGAAACGAACGCTTGAACCTAGAAGAGTGAAAGTTGGGCAGCCAAGTGGGATTAGTGAACTGATCATTACCACCAAGTATCATCAAGATTTGGTGAAAAAATGTGTGCTGAGATTTCAGCAAACGAGTAGTTTTTTGGAAGCCTGGCAACCCCTTTCAAACGAAAGTGTTCTTCGCCAGTCTCTGCATGGGGTACTTCAAGAGGAAACAAACCATAGAGATAGAACTTAGAACTACTTCATTTTGTCAAGATTCACGGAGCTAGCACAGACCGTGTTTGATTTAGAGTTTCAAACACATCTATCTATATAGCAGAAAACAGAGTGAAACCTAAAAATTCAAACTGTTACTGGAAACGAACGCTTGAACCTAGAAGATTGAAAGTTGGGCAGACAAGTGGGATTAGAGAACTGATCATTACCACCAAGTATCATCAAGATTTGGTGAAAAAATGTTTGCTGAGATTTCAGCAAACGAGTAGTTTTTGGAAAGCTTGGCAACCCCTTTCAAACGAAAGTGTTCTTTGCCAGTCTCTGCATGGGGTACTTCAAGAGGAAACAAACCATAGAGATAGAACTTAGAACTACTTCATTTGGTCAAGTTTCACGGAGCTAGCACAAACCGTGTTTGATTTAGAGTTTCAAACACATCTATCTATATAGCAGAAAACAGAGTGAAACCTAAAAATTCAAATTGTTACTGGAAATGAATGCTTGAACCTAGAAGATTGAAAGTTGGGCAGCCAAGTGGGATTAGTGAACTGATCATTACCACCAAGTATCATCAAGATTTGGTGAAAAAATGCTTGCTGAGATTTCAGCAAACTAGTAGTTTTTTGGAAGCTTGGCAACCCCTTTCAAATGAAAGTGTTTTTCGCCAGTTTCTGCATGGGGTACTTCAAGAGGAAACAAACCATAGAGATAGAACTTAGAACTACTTCATTTTGTCAAGTTTCAAGGAGCTAGCACAAACCGGGTTTGATTTAGAGTTTCAAACACATCTATCTATATAGCAGAAAACAGAGTGAAACCTAAAAATTCAAAGTGTTACTGGAAACGAACGCTTGAACCTAGAAGAGTGAAAATTGGGCAGCCAAGTGGGCTTAGTGAACTGATCATTACCACCAAGTATCATCAAGTTTTGGTGAAAAAATGTGTGCTGAGATTTCAGCAAACGAGTAGTTTTTTGGAAGCTTGGCAACCCCTTTCAAACGAAAGTGTTCTTCGCCAGTCTCTGCATGGGGTACTTCAAGAGGAAACAAACCATAGAGATAGAACTTAGAACTACTTCATTTTGTCAAGATTCACGGAGCTAGCACAGACCGTGTTTGAGTTTCAAACACATCTATCTATATAGCAGAAAACAGAGTGAAACCTAAAAATTCAAACTGTTACTGGAAACGAACGCTTGAACCTAGAAGAGTGAAAGTTGGGCAGCCAAGTGGGATTAGTGAACTGATCATTACCACCAAGTATCATCAAGATTTGGTGAAAAAATGTGTGCTGAGATTTCAGCAAACGAGTAGTTTTTTGGAAGCCTGGCAACCCCTTTCAAACAAAAGTGTTCTTCGCCAGTCTCTGCATGGGGTACTTCAAGAGGAAACAAACCATAGAGATAGAACTTAGAACTACTTCATTTTGTCAAGATTCACTGAGCTAGCACAGACCGTGTTTGATTTAGAGTTTCAAACACATCTATCTATATAGCAGAAAACAGAGTGAAACCTAAAAATTCAAACTGTTACTGGAAACGAACGCTTGAACCTAGAAGGTTGAAAGTTGGGCAGCCAAGTGGGATTAGTGAACTGATCATTACCAAAAGTATCATCAAGATTTGGTGAAAACATGTTTGCTGAGATTTCAGCAAACGAGTAGTTTTTTGGAAGCTTGGCAACCCCTTTCAAACGAAAGTGTTTTTCGCCAGTTTCTGCATGGGGTACTTCAAGAGGAAACAAACCATAGAGATAGAACTTAGAACTACTTCATTTTGTCAAGTTTCACGGAGCTAGCACAAACCGTGTTTGATTTAGAGTTTCAAACATCTATCTATATAGCAGAAAACAGAGTGAAACCTAAAAATTCAAACTGTTACTGGAAACGAACGCTTGAACCTAGAAGAGTGAAAGTTGGGCAGCCAAGTGGGATTAGTGAACTGATCATTACCACCAAGTATCATCAAGATTTGGTGAAAAAATGTGTGCTGAGATTTCAGCAAACGAGTAGTTTTTTGGAAGCCTGGCAACCCCTTTCAAATGAAAGTGTTCTTCGCCAGTCTCTGCATGGGGTACTTCAAGAGGAAACAAACCATAGAGATAGAACTTAGAACTACTTCATTTTGTCAAGATTCACGGAGCTAGCACAGACCGTGTTTGATTTAGAGTTTCAAACACATCTATCTATATAGCAGAAAACAGAGTGAAACCTAAAAATTCAAACTGTTACTGGAAACGAACGCTTGAACCTAGAAGAGTGAAAATTGGGCACCCAAGTGGGCTTAGTGAACTGATCATTACCACCAAGTATCATCAAGATTTGGTGAAAAAATGTTTGCTGAGATTTCAGCAAACGAGTAGTTTTTGGGAAGCTTGGCAACCCCTTTCAAACGAAAGTGTTCTTTGCCAGTCTCTGCATGGGGTACATAAGAGGAAACAAACCATAGAGATAGAACTTAGAACTACTTCATTTTGTCAAGTTTCACGGAGCTAGCACAAACCGTGTTTGATTTAGAGTTTCAAACACATCTATCTATATAGCAGAAAACAGAGTGAAACCTAAAAATTCAAACTGTTACTGGAAATGAATGCTTGAACCTAGAAGATTGAAAGTTGCGCAGCCAAGTGGGATTAGTGAACTGATCATTACCACCAAGAATCATCAAGATTTGGTGAAAAAATGCTTGCTGAGATTTCAGCAAACTAGTAGTTTTTTGGAAGCTTGGCAACCCCTTTCAAATGAAAGTGTTTTTCGCCAGTTTCTGCATGGGGTACTTCAAGAGGAAACAAACCATAGAGATAGAACTTAGAACTACTTCATTTTGTCAAGTTTCAAGGAGCTAGCACAAACCGGGTTTGATTTAGAGTTTCAAACACATCTATCTATATAGCAGAAAACAGAGTGAAACCTAAAAATTCAAAGTGTTACTGGAAACGAACGCTTGAACCTAGAAGAGTGAAAATTGGGCAGCCAAGTGGGCTTAGTGAACTGATCATTACCACCAAGTATCATCAAGATTTGGTGAAAAAATGTGTGCTGAGATTTCAGCAAACGAGTAGTTTTTTGGAAGCTTGGCAACCCCTTTCAAACGAAAGTGTTCTTCGCCAGTCTCTGCATGGGGTACTTCAAGAGGAAACAAACCATAGAGATAGAACTTAGAACTACTTCATTTTGTCAAGATTCACGGAGCTATCACAGACCGTGTTTGAGTTTCAAACACATCTATCTATATAGCAGAAAACAGAGTGAAACCTAAAAATTCAAACTGTTACTGGAAACGAACGCTTGAACCTAGAAGAGTGAAAGTTGGGCAGCCAAGTGGGATTAGTGAACTGATCATTACCACCAAGTATCATCAAGATTTGGTGAAAAAATGCTTGCTGAGATTTCAGCAAACGAGTAGTTTTTGGGAAGCTTGGCAACCCCTTTCAAACGAAAGTGTTCTTCGTCAGTCTCTGCATGGGGTACTTCAAGAGGAAACAAACCATAGAGATAGAACTTAGAACTACTTCATTTTGTCAAGATTCACGGAGCTAGCACAGACCGTGTTTGATTTAGAGTTTCAAACACATCTATCTATATAGCAGAAAACAGAGTGAAACCTAAAAATTCAAAGTGTTACTTGAAACGAACGCTTGAACCTAGAAGAGTGAAAATTGGGCAGCCAAGTGGGCTTCGTGAACTGATCATTACCACCAAGTATCATCAAGATTTGGTGAAAAAAGGTGTGCTGAGATTTCAGCAAACGAGTAGTTTTTTAGAAGCTTGGCAACCCCTTTCAAACGAAAGTGTTCTTCGCCAGTCTCTGCATGGGGTACTTCAAGAGGAAACAAACCATAGAGATAGAACTTAGAACTTCTTCATTTTGTCAAGTTTCACGGAGCTAGCACAAACCGTGTTTGATTTAGAGTTTCAAACATCTATCTATATAGCAGAAAACAGAGTGAAACCTAAAAATTCAAACTGTTACTGGAAACGAACGCTTGAATCTAGAAGAGTGAAAGTTGGGCAGCCAAGTGGGATTAGTGAACTGATCATTACCACCAAGTATCATCAAGATTTGGTGAAAAAATGTGTGCTGAGATTTCAGCAAACGAGTAGTTTTTTGGAAGCCTGGCAACCCCTTTCAAACGAAAGTGTTCTTCGCCAGTCTCTGCATGGGGTACTTCAAGAGGAAACAAACCATAGAGATAGAACTTAGAACTACTTCATTTTGTCAAGATTCACGGAGCTAGCACAGACCGTGTTTGATTTAGAGTTTCAAACACATCTATCTATATAGCAGAAAACAGAGTGAAACCTAAAAATTCAAACTGTTACTGGAAACGAACGCTTGAACCTAGAAGATTGAAAGTTGGGCAGACAAGTGGGATTAGAGAACTGATCATTACCACCAAGTATCATCAAGATTTGGTGAAAAAATGTTTGCTGAGATTTCAGCAAACGAGTAGTTTTTGGGAAGCTTGGCAACCCCTTTCAAACGAAAGTGTTCTTTGCCAGTCTCTGCATGGGGTACTTCAAGAGGAAACAAACCATAGAGATAGAACTTAGAACTACTTCATTTGGTCAAGTTTCACGGAGCTAGCACAAACCGTGTTTGATTTAGAGTTTCAAACACATCTATCTATATAGCAGAAAACAGAGTGAAACCTAAAAATTCAAACTGTTACTGGAAATGAATGCTTGAACCTAGAAGATTGAAAGTAGGGCAGCCAAGTGGGATTAGTGAACTGATCATTACCACCAAGTATCATCAAGATTTGGTGAAAAAATGCTTGCTGAGATTTCAGCAAACTAGTAGTTTTTTGGAAGCTTGGCAACCCCTTTCAAATGAAAGTGTTTTTCGCCAGTTTCTGCATGGGGTACTTCAAGAGGAAACAAACCATAGAGATAGAACTTAGAACTACTTCATTTTGTCAAGTTTCAAGGAGCTAGCACAAACCGGGTTTGATTTAGAGTTTCAAACACATCTATCTATATAGCAGAAAACAGAGTGAAACCTAAAAATTCAAAGTGTTACTGGAAACGAACGCTTGAACCTAGAAGAGTGAAAATTGGGCAGCCAAGTGGGCTTAGTGAACTGATCATTACCACCAAGTATCATCAAGATTTGGTGAAAAAATGTGTGCTGAGATTTCAGCAAACGAGTAGTTTTTTGGAAGCTTGGCAACCCCTTTCAAACGAAAGTGTTCTTCGCCAGTCTCTGCATGGGGTACTTCAAGAGGAAACAAACCATAGAGATAGAACTTAGAACTACTTCATTTTGTCAAGTTTCACGGAGCTAGCACAGACCGTGTTTGAGTTTCAAACACATCTATCTATATAGCAGAAAACAGAGTGAAACCTAAAAATTCAAACTGTTACTGGAAACGAACGCTTGAACCTAGAAGAGTGAAAGTTGGGCAGCCAAGTGGGATTAGTGAACTGATCATTACCACCAAGTATCATCAAGATTTGGTGAAAAAATGTGTGCTGAGATTTCAGCAAACGAGTAGTTTTTTGGAAGCCTGGCAACCCCTTTCAAACGAAAGTGTTCTTCGCCAGTCTCTGCATGGGGTACTTCAAGAGGAAACAAACCATAGAGATAGAACTTAGAACTACTTCATTTTGTCAAGATTCACGGAGCTAGCACAGACCGTGTTTGATTTAGAGTTTCAAACACATCTATCTATATAGCAGAAAACAGAGTGAAACCTAAAAATTCAAACTGTTACTGGAAACGAACGCTTGAACCTAGAAGGTTGAAAGTTGGGCAGGCAAGTGGGATTAGTGAACTGATCATTACCAACAAGTATCATCAAGTTTTGGTGAAAAAATGTTTGCTGAGATTTCAGGAAACTAGTAGTTTTTTGGAAGCTTGGCAACCCCTTTAAAACGAAAGTGTTTTTCGCCAGTCTCTGCATGGGGTACTTCAAGAGGAAACAAACCATAGAGATAGAACTTAGAACTACTTCATTTTGTCAAGTTTCACGGAGCTAGCACAAACCGTGTTTGATTTAGAGTTTCAAACACATCTATCTATATAGCAGAAAACAGAGTGAAACCTAAAAATTCAAAGTGTTACTGGAAACGAACGCTTGAACCTACAAGAGTGAAAGTTGGGCAGCCAAGTGGGATTAGTGAACTGATCATTACCACCAAGTATCATCAAGATTTGGTGAAAAAATGTTTGCTGAGATTTCAGCAAACTAGTAGTTTTTTGGAAGCATGGCAACCCCTTTCAAACGAAAGTGTTTTTCGCCAGTTTCTGCATGGGGTACTTCAAGAGGAAACAAACCATAGAGATAGAACTTAGAACTACTTCATTTTGTCAAGTTTCAAGGAGCTAGCACAAACCGTATTTGATTTAGATTTTCAAACATATCTATGTATATAGCAAAAAACAGAGTGAAACCTAAAAATTCAAAGTGTTACTGGAAACGAACGCTTGAACCTAGAAGAGTGAAAATTGGGCAGCCAAGTGGGCTTAGTGAACTGATCATTACCACCAAGTATCATCAAGATTTGGTGAAAAAATGTTTGCTGAGATTTCAGCAAACGAGTAGTTTTTTGGAAGCTTGGCAACCCCTTTCAAACGAAAGTGTTCTTTGCCAGTCTCTGCATGGGGTACTTCAAGAGGAAACAAACCATAGAGATAGAACTTAGAACTACTTCATTTTCTCAAGTTTCACGGAGCTAGCACAAACCGTGTTTGATTTAGAGTTTCAAACACATCTATCTATATAGCAGAAAACAGAGTGAAACCTAAAAATTCAAACTGTTACTGGAAACGAACGCTTGAACCTAGAAGATTGAAATTTGGGCAGCCAAGTGGGATTAGTGAACTGATCATTACCACCAAGTATCATCAAGATTTGGTGAAAAAATGCTTGCTGAGATTTCAGCAAACTAGTAGTTTTTTGGAAGCTTGGCAACCCCTTTAAAACGAAAGTGTTTTTCACCAGTCTCTGCATGGGGTACTTCAAGAGGAAACAAACCATAGAGATAGAACTTAGAAGTACTTCATTTGGTCAAGTTTCAAGGAGCTAGCTCAAACCGTGTTTGATTTAGAGTTTCAAACACATCTATCTATATAGCAGAAAACAGAGTGAAACCTAAAAATTCAAAGTGTTACTGGAAACGAACGCTTGAACCTAGAAGAGTGAAAATTGGGCAGCCAATTGGGCTTAGTGAACTGATCATTACCACCAAGTATCATCAAGATTTGGTGAAAAAATATTTGCTAAGATTTCAGCAAACTAGTAGTTTTTTGGAAGCTTGGCAACCCCTTTAAAACGAAAGAGTTCTTCGCCAGTCTCTGCATGGGGTACTTCAAGATGAAACAAACCATCGAGATAGAACTTAGAACTACTTCATTTTGTCAAGTTTCACGGAGCTAGCACAAACCGTGTTTGATTTAGAGTTTCAAACACATCTATCTATATAGCAGAAAACAGAGTGAAACATAAAAATTCAAAGTGTTACTGGAAACAAACGCTTGAACCTACAAGAGTGAAAATTGGGCAGCCAAGTGGGCTTAGTGAACTGATCATTACCTCCAAGTATCATCAAGATTTGGTGAAAAAATGTTTGCTGAGATTTCAGCAAACTAGTCGTTTTTTGGAAGCATGGCAACCCCTTTCAAACGAAAGTGTTTTTCGCCAGTTTCTGCATGGGCTACTTCAAGAGGAAACAAACCATAGAGATAGAACTTAGAACTACTTCATTTTGTCAAGTTTCAAGGAGCTAGCACAAACCGTGTTTGATTTAGAGTTTCAAACACATCTATCTATATAGCAGAAAACAGAGTGAAACGTAAAAAATTCAAAGTGTTACTGGAAACGAACGCTTTAACCTAGAAGAGTGAAAATTGGGCAGCCAAGTGGGCTTAGTGAACTGATCATTACCACCAAGTATCATCAAGATTTGGTGAAAAAATGTTTGCTGAGATTTCAGCAAACGAGTAGTTTTTTGGAAGCTTGGCAACCCCTTTCAAACGAATGTGTTCTTCGCCAGTCTCTGCATGGGGTACTTCAAGAGGAAACAAACCATAGAGATAGAACTTAGAACTACTTCATTTGGTCAAGTTTCACGGAGCTAGCACAAACCGTGTTTGATTTAGAGTTTCAAACACATCTATCTATATACCAGAAAACAGAGTGAAACCTAAAAATTCAAACTGTTACTGGAAACGAACGCTTGAACCTAGAAGAGTGAAAGTTGGGCAGCCAAGTGGGATTAGTGAACTGATCATTACCACCAAGTATCATCAAGATTTGGTGAAAAAATGTTTGCTGAGATTTCAGGAAACTAGTAGTTTTTTGGAAGCATGGCAACCCCTTTCAAACGAAAGTGTTTTTCGCCAGTTTCTGCATGGGGTACTTCAAGAGGAAACAAACCATAGAGATAGAACTTAGAACTACTTCATTTGGTCAAGTTTCAAGGAGCTAGCACAAACCGTGTTTGATTTAGAGTTTCAAACACATCTATCTATATAACAGAAAACAGAGTGAAAACTAAAAATTCAAAGTGTTACTGGAAACGAACGCTTGAACCTAGAAGAGTGAAAATTGGGCAGCCAAGTGGGCTTAGTGAACTGATCATTACCACCAAGTATCACCAAGATTTGGTGAAAAAATGTTTGCTGAGATTTCAGCAAACGAGTAGTTTTTGGGAAGCTTGGCAACCCCTTTCAAACGAAAGTGTTCTTCGCCAGTCTCTGCATTGGGTACTTCAAGAGGAAACAAACCATAGAGATAGAACTTAGAACTATTTCATTTTTTCAAGTTTCACGGAGCTAGCACAAACCGTGTTTGATTTAGAGTTTCAAACACATCTATCTATATAGCAGAAAACAGAGTGAAACCTAAAAATTCAAACTGTTACTGGAAACGAACGCTTGAACCTAGAAGATTGAAAGTTGGGCAGCCAAGTGGGATTAGTGAACTGATCATTACCACCAAGTATCATCAAGATTTGGTGAAAAAATGCTTGCTGAGATTTCAGCAAACTAGTAGTTTTTTGGAAGCTTGGCAACCCCTTTCAAACGAAAGTGTTTTTCGCCAGTTTCTGCATGGGGTACTTCAAGAGGAAACAAACCATAGAGATAGAACTTAGAACTACTTCATTTTGTCAAGTTTCACGGAGCTAGCACAAACCGTGTTTGATTTAGAGTTTCAAACACATCTATCTATATAGCAGAAAACAGAGTGAAACCTAAAAATTCAAAGTGTTACTGGAAACGAACGCTTGAACCTAGAAGAGTGAAAATTGGGCAACCAAGTGGGCTTAGTGAACTGATCATTACCACCAAGTATCATCAAGATTTGGTGAAAAAATGTTTGCTGAGATTTCAGCAAACTAGTCGTTTTTTGGAAGCATGGCAACCCCTTTCAAACGAAAGTGTTTTTCGCCAGTTTCTGCATGGGCTACTTCAAGAGGAAACAAACCATAGAGATAGAACTTAGAACTACTTCATTTTGTCAAGTTTCAAGGAGCTAGCACAGACCGTGTTTGATTTAGAGTTTCAAACCCATCTATCTATATAGCAGAAAACAGAGTGAAACGTAAAAAATTCAAAGTGTTACTGGAAACGAACGCTTTAACCTAGAAGAGTGAAAATTGGGCAGCCAAGTGGGCTTAGTGAACTGATCATTACCACCAAGTATCATCAAGATTTGGTGAAAAAATGTTTGCTGAGATTTCAGCAAACGAGTAGTTTTTTGGAAGCTTGGCAACCCCTTTCAAACGAATGTGTTCTTCGCCAGTCTCTGCATGGGGTACTTCAAGAGGAAACAAACCATAGAGATAGAACTTAGAACTACTTCATTTGGTCAAGTTTCACGGAGCTAGCACAAACCGTGTTTGATTTAGAGTTTCAAACACATCTATCTATATACCAGAAAACAGAGTGAAACCTAAAAATTCAAACTGTTACTGGAAACGAACGCTTGAACCTAGAAGAGTGAAAGTTGGGCAGCCAAGTGGGATTAGTGAACTGATCATTACCACCAAGTATCATCAAGATTTGGTGAAAAAATGTTTGCTGAGATTTCAGGAAACTAGTAGTTTTTTGGAAGCATGGCAACCCCTTTCAAACGAAAGTGTTTTTCGCCAGTTTCTGCATGGGGTACTTCAAGAGGAAACAAACCATAGAGATAGAACTTAGAACTACTTCATTTGGTCAAGTTTCAAGGAGCTAGCACAAACCGTGTTTGATTTAGAGTTTCAAACACAGCTATCTATGTAGGAGAAAATAGAGTGAAACCTAAAAATTCAAACAGTCACTGGAAACGAAAGCTTCAACCTAGAAGAATAAAATTTGGGCAGACAAGTGGGATTAGTGAACTGATCATTACCACCAAGTATCATCAAGATTTGGTGAAAAATGTTTGCTGAGATTTCAGCAAACTAGTAGTTTTTTGGAAGCTTGGCAACCCCTTTAAAACGAAAGTGTTTTTCGACAGTCTCTGCATGGGGTACTTCAAGAGGAAACAAACCATAAAGATAGAACTTAGAACTACTTCATTTGGTCAAGTTTCAAGGAGCTAGCACAAACCGTGTTTGATTTAGAGTTTCAAAGACATCTATCTGTATAGCAGAAAACAGAGTGAAACCTAAAATTTCAAAGTGTTACTGGAAACGAACGCTTGAACCTAGAAGAGTAAAAATTGGGCAGCCAAGTGGGCTTAGTGAACTGATCATTACCACCAAGTATCATCAAGTTTTGGTGAAAAAATGTTTGCTGAGATTTCAGCAAACTAGTAGTTTTTTGGAAGCTTGGCAACCCCTTTAAAACGAAAGTGTTTTTCGCCAGTCTCTGCATGGGGTACTTCAAGAGGAAACAAACCATAGAGATAGAACTTAGAACTACTTCATTTGGTCAAGTTTCAAGGAGCTAGCACAAACCGTGTTTGATTTAGAGTTTCAAACACATCTATCTATATAGCAGAAAACAGAGTGAAACCTAAAAATTCAAAGTGTTACTGGAAACAAACGCTTGAACCTAGAAGAGTGAAAATTGGGCAGCCAAGTGGGCTTAGTGAACTGATCATTACCACCAAGTATCATCAAGATTTGGTGAAAAAATGTTTGCTAAGATTTCAGCAAACTAGTAGTTTTTTGGAAGCTTGGCAACCCCTTTCAAACGAAAGTGTTCTTCGCCAGTCTCTGCATGGGGTACTTCAAGAGGAAACAAACCATCGATATAGAACTTAGAACTACTTCATTTTGTCAAGTTTCACGGAGCTAGCACAAACCGTGTTTGATTTAGAGTTTCAAACACATCTATCTATATAGCAGAAAACAGAGTGAAACCTAAAAATTCAAAGTGTTACTGGAAACGAACGCTTGAACCTAGAAGAGTGAAAATTGGGCAGCCAAGTGGGCTTACTGAACTGATCATTACCACCAAGTATCATCAAGATTTGGTGAAAAAATGTTTGCTAAGATTTCAGCAAACTAGTAGATTTTTGGAAGCTTGGCAACCCCTTTCAAACGAAAGTGTTCTTCGCCAGTCTCTGCATGGGGTACTTCAAGAGGAAACAAACCATCGAGATAGAACTTAGAACTACTTCATTTTGTCAAGTTTCACGGAGCTAGCACAAACCGTGTTTGATTTAGAGTTTCAAAGACATCTATCTATATAGCAGAAAACAGAGTGAAACCTAAAATTTCAAAGTGTTACTGGAAACGAACGCTTGAACCTAGAAGAGTAAAAATTGGGCAGCCAAGTGGGCTTAGTGAACTGATCATTACCACCAAGTATCATCAAGTTTTGGTGAAAAAATGTTTGCTGAGATTTCAGCAAACTAGTAGTTTTTTGGAAGCTTGGCAACCCCTTTAAAACGAAAGTGTTTTTCGCCAGTCTCTGCATGGGGTACTTCAAGAGGAAACAAACCATAGAGATAGAACTTAGAACTACTTCATTTGGTCAAGTTTCAAGGAGCTAGCACAAACCGTGTTTGATTTAGAGTTTCAACACTTCTATCTCTATAGCAGAAAACAGAGTGAAACCTAAAAATTCAAAGTGTTACTGGCAACGAACGCTTGAACCTAGAAGAGTGAAAATTGGGCAGCCAAGTGGGCTTAGTGAACTGATCATTACCACCAAGTATCATCAAGATTTGGTGAAAAAATGTTTGCTGAGATTTCAGCAAACTAGTAGTTTTTTGGAAGCTTGGCAACCCCTTTAAGTCGAAAGTGTTTTTGCCAGTCTCTGCATGGGGTACTTCAAGAGGAAACAAACCATAGAGATAGAACTTAGAACTACTTCATTTGGTCAAGTTTCAAGAAGCTAGCACAAACCGTGTTTGATTTATAGTTTCAACACATCTATCTCTATAGCAGAAAACAGAGTGAAACCTAAAAATTCAAAGTGTTACTGGCAACGAACGCTTGAACCTAGAAGAGCGAAAATTGGGCAGAAAAGTGGGCTTAGTGAACTGATCATTACCACCAAGTATCATCAAGATTTGGTGAAAAAATGTTTGCTGAGATTTCAGCAAACTAGTAGTTTTTTGGAAGCTTGGCAACCCCTTTCAAACGAAAGTGTTCTTCGCCAGTCTCTGATGGGGTACTTCAAGAGGAAACAAACCATCGAGATAGAACTTAGAACTACTTCATTTTGTCAAGTTTCACGGAGCTAGCACAAACCGTGTTTGATTTAGAGTTTCAAACACATCTATCTATATAGCAGAAAACAGAGTGAAACCTAAAAATTCAAAGTGTTACTGGAAACGAACGCTTGAACCTACAAGAGTGAAAGTTGGGCAGCCAAGTGGGCTTAGTGAACTGATCATTACCACGAAGTATCATCAAGATTTGGTGAAAAAATGTTTGCTGAGATTTCAGCAAACTAGTAGTTTTGTGGAAGCATGGCAAC